>NC_042305.1:766875-962326 GCF_901000725.2 Takifugu rubripes
AGAAACTCACCAAGTCATGTGACTGGCTTCTCATTAACCCTTCATTTGTCATCCGCTTCACAGCTGTGGAGGCCAAGCGTTGGTGTTGGACATGAAAGAAATAGTGTTCACCCTAACCCAGAAGACACCTGAGTGGTTTAGAACCGATGAGCAGGTGAAGCGTCCAATCTGGAGATGTTCAGAACCTCTCATGGAGGGGACTTTAAATGGTGCACAGCCACCCCCCATCATGGAAAATAGTCCCTTCAAAGGCCTTAATTCATGTGCTCGCAGGAGAGCGAGGACAGCAGGACAGGAGGACACCAGGACAGGAGGACATGAGGACACCAGGAGAGCAGGACAGGAGGACACCAGGACAGGAGGACACCAGGAGAGCAGGACAGGAGGACACCAGGACAGGAGGACATGAGGACACCAGGACAGGAGGACAGGAGGACACCAGGACAGGAGGACATGAGGACACCAGGAGAGCAGGACAGGAGAACACCAGGAGAGCAGGACAGGAGGACACCAGGACAGGAGGACATCAGGACAGGAGGACATGAGGACACCAGGACAGGAGGACATCAGGACAGGAGGACATGAGGACAGGAGGACACCAGGACAGGAGAACAGGAGGACACCAGGAGAGCAGGACAGGAGGACACCAGGACAGGAGAACAGGAGGACAGGAGGACATGAGGACACCAGGAGAGCAGGACAGGAGAACACCAGGACAGGAGGACATGAGGACACCAGGAGAGCAGGACAGGAGGAAACCAGGACAGGAGGACACCAGGACAGGAGGACACCAGGAGAGCAGGACAGGAGGACATGAGGACACCAGGACAGGACGACACCAGGACAGGACGACACCAGGACAGCAGGACAGGAGAACAGCAGGACAGGAGGACGGCAGGACAGGAGGACACCAGGACACCAGGACAGGAGAACAGCAGGACAGGAGGACACCAGGAGAGCAGGACAGGAGGAAACCAGGACAGGAGGACACCAGGACAGGAGGACAGGAAGACACCAGGACAGGAGGACATCAGGACACCAGGAGAGCAGGACAGGAGGACAGGAAGACACCAGGACAGGAGGACATGAGGACACCAGGAGAGCAGGACAGGAGGACACCAGGACATGAGGACAGGAGGACACCAGGACAGGAGGACACCAGGACAGGAGGACATGAGGACACCAGGAGAGCAGGACAGGAGGACACCAGGACAGGAGGACACCAGGAGAGCAGGACAGGGGGGGGGGGGGGGGAGTGTTAGCTGTATATCAGCCCTACTATCATTGTGGGGGGTGTTGCTGTATATCAGCCCTACTATCATTGGGGGGGGAGTGTTAGCTGTATATCAGCCCTACTATCATTGGGGGGGGGGTGTTGCTGTATATCAACCCTACTATCATTGGGTGGGTGTTGCTGTATATCAACCCTACTATCATTGGGGGGGGAGTGTTAGCTGTATATCAGCCCTACTATCATTGGGGGGGTGTTGCTGTATATCAGCCGTACTATCATTGGGTGGGTGTTGCTGTATATCAACCCTACTATCATTGGGTGGGTGTTGCTGTATATCAACCCTACTATCATTGGGGGGGGAGTGTTAGCTGTATATCAGCCCTACTATCATTGGGGGGGTGTTGCTGTATATCAGCCGTACTATCATTGGGTGGGTGTTGCTGTATATCAACCCTACTATCATTGGGGGGGGAGTGTTAGCTGTATATCAGCCCTACTATCATTGGGGGGGTGTTGCTGTATATCAACCCTACTATCATTGGGTGGGTGTTGCTGTATATCAGCCCTACTATCATTGGGGGGGTGTTGCTGTATATCAACCCTACTATCATTGGGTGGGTGTTGCTGTATATCAGCCGTACTATCATTGGGGGGGGAGTGTTAGCTGTATATCAGCCCTACTATCATTGTGGGGGGTGTTGCTGTATATCAGCCCTACTATCATTGGGGGGGGAGTGTTAGCTGTATATCAGCCCTACTATCATTGTGGGGGGTGTTGCTGTATATCAGCCGTACTATCATTGGGGGGGGGTTGCTGTATATCAGCCCTACTATCATTGGGGGGGTGTTGCTGTATATCAACCCTACTATCATTGGGGGGGGAGTGTTAGCTGTATATCAGCCCTACTATCATTGTGGGGGGTGTTGCTGTATATCAACCCTACTATCATTGGGGGGGTGTTGCTGTATATCAGCCGTACTATCATTGGGGGGGGTTGCTGTATATGAGCCCTACTATCATTGTTGGGGGGTGTTAGCTGTATATCAGCCCTACTATCATTGGGGGGGTGTTGCTGTATATCAGCCCTACTATCATTTGGGGGGTGTTAGCTGTATATCAGCCCTACTATCATTGGGGGGGGGGGGGTTCCTGTATATCAGCCCTACTATCATGGGGGGGGGGGGGGTTTCCTGTATATCAGCCCTACAATCATTGGGGGGGTGTTAGCTGTATATCAGCCCTACAATCATTGGGGGGGTATTGCTGTATATCAGCCGTACTATCATTGGGGGGGTGTTGCTGTATATCAGCAATACTATCATTGTTGGGGGGTGTTAGCTGTATATCAGCCCTACTATCATTGGGGGGGGGTTCCTGTATATCAGCCCTACTATCATTGTTGGGGGGTGTTAGCTGTATATCAGCCCTACTATCATTGGGGGGGTGTTGCTGTATATCAGCCCTACTATCATTGGGGGGGTGTTCCTGTATATCAGCCCTACTATCATTGATGGGGGGTGTTAGCTGTATATCAGCCCTACTATCATTGGGGGGGGGGGTTCCTGTATATCAGCCCTACTATCATTGGGGGGGTGTTGCTGTATATCAGCCCTACTATCATTGGGGGGGTGTTGCTGTATATCAGCCTTACTATCATTGATGGCATTCCCCCTCCTCTCATTCCTACATTTAAAGTTATTTTAGGCAGCGACGCTCCTTTGTCAACATAAATTAAGGAGGATCAAATGCGTCTTTCTGGATTTATATTTTCTGCTCTCTGATTGCCGTTAGCAGGAGCCAGCCAGGGTTCAGTTGGGTCATGGTGCATAGCGGGAGTGACTCCCCAGCCTTTGTCTCTGTGGACAGCAGAGGTTGTGTGGCTCCTAATTGCTGTGAGACCTGGGGAGCCAATCAAAACGGCCAATCTCTAAAGACCAGCCCAAACTAATTTGTTAGCAATATAGCATCCTGCGCAGCGCTAGCACTCAAGCTTAGTCTCCTGACGGCATTTAAAGGTTCATTTCTGTGGCACCGTGGTCATGACCCCCCTGTCGTTCCCTCCCTCCCTCTCTAACCCTCTCTCTCTCTCTTCCTCTCTACCTCCCTCCCTCTGTCTCTCTCTCCCCTCCCTCCCCCTCCCCCCTCCCTCTCTCTCCCCTCCCTCCCCTCTCTCCCTCCCCTCCCCCTCCCCCCTCTCTCCGTGGGTCTTTCTCTGGCTGATTTCCATCGTCTGCTTGTGACCCTGAATTGTAAAATAATGAATAGTAGCATCAAAGTTTGCTTCTACTCCCCATTTACTAATTTTTCTTACTAATGTGTGTGTGTGTGTGTGTGTGTGTGTGTGTGTGGCCTGGGGGTCTGAGGGTTCTGCCCAGGATCTCAGCTGTTCCTGGACTGCGCTCTTCTGGACAGAGATCTCTGATGTGGTTCCTGGTATCTGTTGGAGCATCGACCCAGCTTGTGATGGGGGGGGGGGGGGTGGTGGTGGTGTCCCAATCACTACTGGGACCACTGTTACCTTCACACCCCACATTCTCTCTACCTCCTCTTCCAGGCTCCTTGACCCCCTGATGAGGTGATATTACACGTTCCCAATAGCCAGAGTTTTGTTGCAAGGATTGGGTTGTTAAGGCCCCCCTTAAGGCACTGGCCCCTCATGGATGTTCTTGTGGGTGGTGAATCTACTGCAAGGTGGCCCAATGTCACCAACCGGGTACCTTTGGCAGACCTGGCCACCGGACGTGGCTCCAGAGGGGGGCAACGGTAGTGCCAATCTACATCAGGGCACATCAACATTCCCTAACCCTGAGCTGTTCCTTTCTCATCTTGGGTTCTCCACAGACACTTGGGGGCCTGAGGGCCGTTCCAGATGTTGTTAATCTCGCTGGTGTTGTAGGTCCCACCTATCACATGAAAAGTCAGGTAGCTGCAGCATTTCCAGACTTACACTTCCAACAATTAGTACAATAACAATTAGTCAAGAGTGCCAATAAACCAAATACTAAAGGCTGTTACGGGACAGTTAAGGAGGCCAGGACCCAGATGCAGAGTGCAAACAGAAAGGTTCTTTATTGACAACATATCCAAAACGATCGAACCAGGTAACAACAAAAACGCTGAGAAAGTAACAACGGAAAAGGCGAACGAAAAATCAGCATCCAGCTGTGGCTGGAGCTGGAGCTGGAGCTGGAGCTGGAGCTGGGGCTGGAGCTGGGGCTGGGGCCGGAACCGGGGCCGGGGCTGGAGCTGGAGCTGGAGCTGGAGCTGGGGCTGGGGCCGGAACCGGGGCCGGGGCTGGAGCTGGAGCTGGAGCTAGGTACAGGAACATGTGCAACAATCTGGCACCGGAGGCAAAGAGGGGAGGGCTTAAGTAGGCGCTGACTTAGGTGTAACGAGCTGCAGGTGCACCAGAGGCTCGGCGCTCTTCAGAGACCGGCCCACCCCTGGATGCCATTCCAGCAGGGCGAGGAGGAGGGGAGAAGTCCGAGTGCCGACCAGAAACCGAACCACAACAAAGGCACTTCTAAACTGTTCAGACCTTGTGCAGCCATCTTTGAAAGTTAACTCTGAGGTTGTGAGGATCCGGAGAGTTCCTCCAGGGGTCCAGAGTTCCAAGCACTTCGCTCCTCTAGACAAAGATCTCAGAAGTTCATTGGAGCTGGAGCCCCCAGTGCTACAAGGACCACAAACATCATTACTAACATCAGTGTCCTCCCCAATTGCTCTCAGATCCTGTGTGTGTGTGTGTGTGTGTGTGTGTGTGTGTGTGTGTGTGTGTGTGTCCTTAAGAGAAAGAGAGACCTCAGGGAGTGTGGGAGCTGAGCAGCTGTGCTTACAGACACACACATTAACTTTGGGTTGTGTGTGAGAGTGTGGTCACATGTCCATTTTTATATCACCCCCCCCCCCCACACACACACACACACACACACAAACTCACACACACAGAATTCGATTTGTAACATTCCACAATCCTTAAAAAAGTAATAATCGTTTTTCCTTTCAGAGGGAAAAAGGGTCCGATCGAATGTTTAGTGAATGAGGATCCGTACAAAGATAATTCCAGCAGAGCAGCACTGTTGATGATTGCTCCTCTGGGAGCGCTCATAGTCGGGAATTCTGTGGTTACAAAAGTCAGGAATTCTGTGGTTACAATACAATAGTCAGGAATTCTGTGGTTACAATAGTCAGGAATTCTGTGGTTACAATAGTCAGGAATTCTGTGGTTACAAAAGTCAGGAATTCTGTGGTTACAAAAGTCAGGAATTCTGTGGTTACAAAAGTCAGGAATTCTGTGGTTACAAAAGTCAGGAATTATGTGGTTACAATCACTTTTCAGTCCACTCTCCTCTCCTCCCCTCTCCTCCCTCTCCTCTCTCTCCTCCCCTCTCCTCTCTCTCCTCCCCTCTCCTCTCCTCTCCTCTCCTCCCCCTCTCCTCCTCTCCCCTCCCCTCCTCTCCTCTCCTCCCCCTCTCCTCTCCCCTCCTCCCCTCCCCTCCCCCTCTCCTCCCCTCTCCTCTCCTCTCCTCTCCTCTCCTCTCCTCTCCCCTCCTCTCCTCTCCTCTCCTCTCCTCTCCTCTCCTCCCCCTCTCCTACTCTCCCCTCCCCTCCTCTACCCTCCCCTCCCCTCCTCCCCTCCCCTCTCCTCTCCTCTCCTCTCCTCTCCCCTCCCCTCCTCTCCTCTCCTCTCCTCTCCTCCCCTCTCTCTCCTCTCCTCCCCCTCTCCTACTCTCCCCTCCCCTCCCCTCCTCTACCCTCCCCTCCCCTCCTCCCCTCCCCTCCCCAAAAACAGATCACTTTCATACGGAATGGGAGGTGGACTTTTTTTCACGATGTCATTTTTGAAGTGCGTTGAAGATTATTAAGTACATGAAGACTGATGAACATCTGGAAGGGTACTTGAGGCTGCCAGCAGCTACCGTCCCTGTGCCTCCCTGGCTGCTTCAGTTCAGTGCAAGTCATCAAAGTAAACTCAGGCAATTACAAAATGATGCTAATAGTTAATTAGTATGTGTGTTTTGCAAAACTGGCTCATTTGGTTAAGCATGGTAAATCAACATACATTGTACATACAAAGAATCCTCAATACATTTGAAAATAATTCGATGTTTTGCATTTTTGTGGTGGGTAGATCACTTTGACTTGGTCATTTTGTAAGTAGCTTGCATGCTAAAACATGTGAGGTTTGGACCATGTTATTCCATCTTCCCACCAACCGTCTGTCTGAACTCCTCCTGATCAGGAGGTTGGTTTAAAGCAATGATCTCCACCTTTAACCAGAAATGCTCCACACAGCTGAGTGAAGGCCACCCCCCCAACCAGGTTAAATCAGATCCATTTGGACAGACAACCTGCTCCTCCATTTTTTGGGTTTTCATCGGCTAAACAAACACTATTATTATTATTAGCGCCTCTTATCCAAATGAATAGAAATGTCCTGAATTAACATAAGAATAGCTCATCTGAGCACACAATGCTTAAACTCACAGCGTGCACACACACATGCACTCTCGCCGCGCTAATGAGAGAGTTGGAGGTGGCAGTGTCGCCGTGACGATGAGCAGAAGGAATGTTGAGAAAAATATTGTTGCGTAGTGTCTGACCCACCATCCCACCACCCCAAACCCCCAAAGATGGTGGAACAATCAAGAGAACAAATCAATTACAAACCAGGATGAGTCTGACATTTAGATTCTTTAGTCGCCTCCACAAAAGGATTTTACATTTGGGGTAGAAACTCTGACATTTGCATCTTCTATCATGAAGTCATTTACTGAGTTCATTTGCTTTGTTACTAAAAGACTCTCTGACAGATGGAGGTAATATTCTGTGTGACGGACCTCCCGGTCACTCTCAGATGTGATGGAGACACCAGTGCTCTTCCTAACATGAGGACCAACCCAACCCTGACACGAGGACAAACCCAACCCTGAAACGAAGACAAACACAACCTGACACGAGGACTAACCCAACCCTAACACGAGGACTAACCCAACCTTAACACGAGGACTAACCCAACCCTGACATGAGGACCAACCCAACCCTGACACGAGGACAAACCCAACCCTGACACGAGGACCAACCCAACCCTGACACGAGGACAAACCCAACCCTGAAACGAAGACAAACACAACCTGACACGAGGACTAACCCAACCCTAACACGAGGACTAACCCAACCTTAACACGAGGACTAACCCAACCCTGACATGAGGACTAACCCAACCCTAACACGAGGACTAACCCAACCCTGACACGAGGACAAACCCAACCATGACACGAGGACTAACCCTACCTTAACACGAGGACTAACCCAACCCTGACACGAGGACCAACCCAACCCTAACACGAGGACTAACCCAACCCTGACACGAGGACTAACCCAACCCTGACACAAGGACTAACCCAACCCTGACACGAGGACTAACCCAAACCTGACACGAGGACTAACCCAACCCTGACACGAGGACTAACCCAACCCTGACACGAGGACAAACCCAACCTGACACGAGGACTAACCCAACGCTGACACGAGGACTAACCCAACCCTGACACAAGGACTAACCCAACCCTGACACAAGGACTAACCCTACCTTAACACGAGGACTAACCCAACCCTGACATGAGGACTAACCCAACCCTAACACGAGGACTAACCCAACCCTGACACGAGGACAAACCCAACCATGACACAAGGACTAACCCTACCTTAACACGAGGACTAACCCAACCCTGACACGAGGACCAACCCAACCCTAACACGAGGACTAACCCAACCCTGACACAAGGACTAACCCAACCCTGACACGAGGGCTAACCCAACCCTGACACGAGGACTAACCCAACCCTGACACAAGGACTAAGCCTAACCCTAACATGAGGACTAACCCAACCCTGACACGAGGACTAACCCAACCCTGACACGAGGACTAAACCTAACCCTAACATGAGGACTAACCCAACCCTGACACGAGGACTAACCCAACCCTGACACGAGGACTAAACCTAACCCTAACATGAGGACTAACCCAACCCTGACACGAGGACTAACCCAACCCTGACACGAGGACTAACCCAACCCTGACACGAGGACTAAACCTAACCCTAACATGAGGACTAACCCTTCCTAACACGAGGACAAACCCAACCCTGACACAAGGACTAACCCAACCCTAACACGAGGACTAACCCAACTCTGACACCACGGCTGGCAAGTAAAGGTTTATGATCATAAACCATTCTCAGGACCTTCCACACTGGCCAAAGCCTCTTTGTCTCCCTCTATTTCTTGTCATTGTCGCCTCCACCCCCAAACCCAAAAGAGCACCATGCAGGTCTGACCGGAGCAGAAATGCTGTGCAGGAAGCAGGCCGTTGGTTCCCAGGACCGCCGTGCACTTGTCATGTAAATGAAGAAGTCACAACCAATTAGAGTAATTGCAGCGCATCGCTCTGTCTGCAGCTGAGCTGAGGAGGGGACAAAATGGACGGGGCCAAGGGTGTAGGAGTGGTGTGGGGGAGGTGGAGGAGTGGCGTGGGGAGGTGGAGGAGGTGGAGGAGTGGCGTGGGGAGGTGGAGGAGTGGCGTGGGGGAGGTGGAGGAGTGGCGCGGGGAGGTGGAGGAGTGGCGTGGGGGAGGTGGAGGAGTGGCGTGGGGAGGTGGAGGAGTGGCGTGGGGGAGGTGGAGGAGTGGCGTGGGGAGGTGGAGGAGTGGCGTGGGGGGGGTGGAGGAGTGGCGTGGGGAGGTGGAGGAGTGGCGTGGGGGAGGTTGAGGAGTGGTGTGGGGAGGTTGAGGAGTGGCGTGGGGAGGTGGAGGAGTGGCGTGGGGGAGGTGGAGGAGTGGCGTGGGGGAGGTGGAGGAGGTGGAGGAGTGGCGTGGGGGAGGTGGAGGAGTGGCGTGGGGAGGTGGAGGAGTGGCGTGGGGGAGGTGGAGGAGGTGGAGGAGTGGCGTGGGGAGGTGGAGGAGTGGCGTGGGGGAGGTGGAGGAGTGGCGTGGGGGAGGTGGAGGAGGTGGAGGAGTGGCGTGGGGGAGGTGGAGGAGTGGCGTAGGGGAGGTGGAGGAGGTGGAGGAGTGGCGTGGGGGAGGTGGAGGAGTGGCGTAGGGGAGGTGGAGGAGTGGCGTGGGGGGGGTGGAGGAGTGGCGTGGGGAGGTGGAGGAGTGGCGTGGGGGAGGTGGAGGAGTGGCGTGGGGGAGGTGGAGGAGGAGTGGCGTGGGGAGGTGGAGGAGTGGCGTGGGGGAGGTTGAGGAGTGGTGTGGGGAGGTTGAGGAGTGGCGTGGGGAGGTTGAGGAGTGGCGTAGGGGAGGTGGAGGAGTGGCGTGGGGGGGGTGGAGGAGTGGCGTGGGGGAGGTGGAGGAGTGGTGTGGGGGAGGTGGAGAAATGAGATGTGGGGGAGGGTTTGAAAACGGAGTGTGGGATGATAACATAAGTAGAAGAAGGTAAAGAAAGAGAGTTGTTTGATTAAAGTTCCCCCACAGGAACTTTATGCAAAACTCTGAGTTGCATGTGCACAGTTTCCTGTAGTCCTTTGGCCCTGGCTCCATACGTGGGCCCTGGCTCCATACGTGGGCCCTGGCTCCATACGTGGGCCCTGGCTCCATACGTGGGCCTTAGCTCCATACGTGGGCCCTGGCTCCATACGTGGGACCTGGCTCCATACGTGGGCCCTGGCTCCATACGTGGGCCTTGGCTCCATACGTGGGCCCTGGCTCCATACGTGGGACCTGGCTCCATACGTGGGCCCTGGTTCCATACGTGGGCCCTGGCTCCACACGTGGGCCCTGGCTCCATACGTGGGACTTAGCTCCATACGTGGGCCCTGGCTCCATACGTGGGACTTAGCTCCATACGTGGGCCCTGGCTCCATACGTGGGACCTGGCTCCATACGTGGGCCTTAGCTCCACACGTGGGCCCTGACTCCAGACATGGGCCTTAGCTCCATACGTGGGCCCTGGCCCTTGTGAAAAACGTGTCAATTAATTAATTATTTAATCAATTAAGGTAAATAAAGACTCTAATATTTGCGTCGTGAAAACATATGTGTGTGTATGTGTATACGTGTGTGTGTGTATGCGTGTGTGTGTGTGTCACAAAGTCAGTGTAAGAATAATTGTGTTTGTTGCTTCTTTGTGTCATCATGGACGCCACTGTGTGTGTGTGTGTGTGTGTGTGTGTGTGTGAGTGTGTGTTTCTCTTCCTATGAATTATGGACACACTTGTCTCTCTTGTCTATGAATTATTCCTGATGGGCCTCCACAGGATAGTTGCTGGAGCAAAAGCATTTGCACTGTAAGCAAATACATTATTGCCTTTTTATTTAATGCAAATGTCGTTTATTGAAAACAAGTTATTTGGGGTCGAGCAAGAAACAAAAGCTTCATTTCAGAAACATGCTTTTCATTAGGAGGACACGAATGTTTATTCCACCAGCACTTTGTGAAGAGTCATGAATAAATATGGTGTTTGTCTCGGAGGTAAATAAAACAACAATGCAGCCGTAGAACAGAGGAAATGGAGACGCCACAAGTGAGCGTCGCTTCTCTGAGGACATTTGCTGCCTCAAAATAGGGAAGAAGAACGGACGTATCCCAACTCACAGTCCCGGTAAAATGGTGTTAATCTATAGAACTATAGAGGGTTAGGGTTAGGATGAGGATGGTGAGGATGAGGATGAGGATGATGGTGAGGATGAGGATGATGGTGAGGATGATGAGGATGGTGAGGATGGTGAGGAGGATGAGGATGAGGAGGATGATGAGGATGGTGAGGATGAGGATGATGAGGATGGTGAGGATGATGAGGATGGCGAGGATGAGGATGGTAAGGATGAGGATGAGGATGATGGTGAGGATGATGAGGATGGTGAGGATGAGGAGGATGGTGAGGATGGTGAGGAGGATGAGGATGGTGAGGAGGATGAGGAGGATGAGGATGATGATGAGGATGGTGAGGATGAGGATGATGAGGATGGTGAGGATGATGAGGATGGTGAGGATGAGGATGGTAAGGATGAGGATGAGGATGATGGTGAGGATGATGAGGAGGATGAGGATGAGGAGGATGATGAGGATGGTGAGGATGATGAGGATGGTGAGGATGGTGAGGAGGATGAGGATGGTGAGGAGGATGAGGATGGTGAGGATGATGAGGATGGTGAGGATGAGGAGGATGATGAGGATGGTGAGGATGATGAGGATGGTGAGGATGATGAGGATGGTGAGGATCAGGATGATGAGGATGGTGAGGATGATGAGGAGGATGAGGATGGTGAGGATGAGGATGATGAGGATGGTGAGGATGATGAGGATGGTGAGGAGGATGAGGATGGTGAGGATGAGGATGGTGAGGATGAGGATGGTGAGGATGAGGATGATGAGGATGAGGAGGATGATGAGGATGGTGAGGATCAGGATGATGAGGATGATGAGGATGATGAGGATGGTGAGGATGATGAGGATGGTGAGGATGAGGAGGATGATGAGGATGGTGAGGATGAGGATGATGAGGATGGTTAGGATGATGAGGATGGTGAGGATGATGAGGATGATGAGGATAGTGAGGATGAGGATGATGATGAGGATGGTGAGGATGGTGAGGATGGTGAGGATGGTGAGGATGATGAGGATGGTGAGGATGATGAGGATGGTGAGGATGAGGATGATGATGAGGATGGTGAGAATGATGAGAATGAGGATGGTGAGGAGGATGGTGAGGATGGTGAGGAGGATGATGAGAATGGTGAGGATGGTGAGGAGGATGAGGGTGGTGAGGATGGTGAGGAGGATGAGGATGGTGAGGATGATGAGGATGGTGAGGATGATGAGGATGGTGAGGATGGTGAGGATGATGAGGATGGTGAGGATGATGAGGATGGTGAGGATGGTGAGGATGATGAGGATGGTGAGGATGATGAGGATGGTGAGGAGGATGATGAGGATGGTGAGGAGGATGATGAGGATGATGATGAGGATGGTGAGGATGGTGAGGAGGATGAGGATGATGAGGATGATGATGAGGATGGTGAGGATGATGATGATGAGGATGGTGAGGATGAGGATGAGGATGGTGAGGATGATGATGAGGATGAGGATGATGATGATGGTGAGGATGATGAGGATGGTGAGGATGAGGATGATGAGGATGATGATGAGGATGGTGAGGATGAGGATGGTGAGGATGATGATGAGGATGATGAGGATGATGATGATGGTGAGGATGATGAGGATGGTGAGGATGAGGATGATGAGGATGGTGAGGATGGTGAGGATGGTGAGGATGATGATGAAGATGATGAGGATGATGATGAGGATGGTGAGGATGGTGAGGATGATGATGAGGATGATGATGAAGATGGTGAGGATGATGATGAGGATAATGATGAGGATGATGATGAGGATGGTGAGGATAATGATGAGGATGATGATGATGAGAATGGTGAGGATGAGGATGATGATGAGGATGATGATGAGGATGATGAGGGGAGATGGTGAGGATAATGATGAGGATGATGATGATGAGAATGGTGAGGATGAGGATGATGATGATGAGGATGATGATAAGGATGAGGATGATGATGAGGATGGTGAGGATAATGAGGATGATGATGAGGATGAGGAGGAGGATGATGAGGATGATGATGAGGATGATGATGACAATGATGAGGATGAGGATGATGCGGATGAGGATGATGATGATGATGCAGATGATGATGATGATGAGGATGATGATGATGCAGATGAGGGTGATGATGAGGATGATGATGTGGATGACAAGGATGACGAGGATGAGGATGGTGAGGATGGTGAGGATGAGGATAATGATGAGGATGATGATGATGAGAATGGTGAGGATGAGGATGATGATGAGGATGATGAGGATGATGATGAGGATGATGAGGGGAGATGGAGGAAAATTAAACACGTGTCATGAATATGGAGTGCCTGTTTCATGTGATTTAAATATTAATGCCAGGACTATTAGTGTGTCATAACAGCTTTATCAGCAGCCAATAGAAAAACATGCGTCTTGATTGATCTCATCAGGACATCATCAATAATGGATCAGTCCAATCACAGAACGAGGAGCTGCCATTGTCAGGTACATATGAGCGCATCGCGCCACAAATAATTAATCACAACACAATCTGTCATTTACAAATGCCACTAAATCAGTTTAAAGCACCTCAGACAGGAAGTCAAACACAAAATCAGGGTCATTCACCTTAAAAAAGGATTCTTTAAGATCTGGTCCAGCTTCCTGGTTAGATCACAATAAAGTCTCAAAGGATTGTGTCCAGTTGTCCAACAACTGTCCATCACCTTCCATAAAGTCACTCGTTTTACCGGTTCAATTATGGGGCAGAATTCCTCGACCCTTCCACTCCCAGAAGAGGACCCTCCTTCTATCTGCTCCCAAAGGCTCCCCCACAACAGGACGGACTCTTCTGTGTTCCTCCATGCTTTGAAATGCTCAAGCACTCATCTGTGTTTTTACATTTAGTTTGTGTTGTATAAAACGTATAGATGCTATAAGTCTGGTCTCTAGGAGCCTTCCAGAATCCCAGCAGGAAGAAACCTGGAGCAGGACCAGGCTCATGTAGGGGGGCCCTCCTGCTGATGGGGGGCTGGGTAGAGAGAGAGGAGAGGAGAAACTCAGCTACTCCTAGAAACAGCAGGAACGGGCCGTTACTTTCTAACCTTATGTGGTAAAAGGAGAAGTAATTGGATATTAGTTGAATCGTTATGAAGCCCCCCCCCCCCCCCATCCCAGAGTGCTAACCACCATAACAAACACAATAGCAATCACCAAGCGTTTCACGTGAACCACCTGCAGCATGAGCCTCCCGAATATTGGAGCCCGAATAAATCCAGATCAGGAGTCCAACACAGGTCAGTGGGAAGAAGGTAGACGACGTAGCAACGTGTGTGTGTGTGTGTGTGTGTGTGTGTGTGTGTGTGTGTGTGCGTGTGTGTGTGTGTGTGTGTGTGTGTCAGCCATGTTTGATTCATCAGTGACTCCATTCACAGTCATCTCTGCTAAGCTGTGCTGTTGCTAGTGCAGCCAAACACACACCAAGTTCCTTTGGCTGGTTCCTTCTTCATCCCTGTTAGCAGCAGCAGCTAATTTCCCTCAGGTACCAGGTGGCAAAGAAAACATCCCTGTCACCACAGCACAATGCAACACACACACACACACACACTCTCACACACGCACACACACACACACACACACACACACACACACACACACACTCACACACACACACTCACACACACATCTACACACACACACTCACACACACATCTACACACACACACACACGCACACACACACACACACGCACACACACTCACACACTCACACACACTCACACACACATCTACACACACACACTCACACACACATCTACACACACACACACACACGCACACACACACACTCACACACACACACACTCACACACTCACACACTCACACACACATCTACACACACACACTCACACACACATCTACACACACACACTCACACACACACACTCACACACACATCTACACACACACACTCACACACACACACACGCACTCACTCACACACACTCACACACACTCACAAACACATCTACACACACAGACACACACACTCAAACACACATCTACACACACACACTCACACACACACACACACACTCACACACACTCAAACACACATCTACACACACACACTCACACACACACACACACACACACACTGGCTCCATTCCTACTATAACAAAATGCTGATCTACTTTCAGAACTTCAAATTGTATTATTAGTTTTCATTTAAACTTTCATTAATTTCTAGACTAATTACAATAATAGTAATAATAATAATAATAATAACAGTAATAATAATAGTAGTAATAATAATATCAATAATGATAATAATAGTAATTATAATAATAATACTAATTATATAAATAATAATAATAATAGCAGTAATTGTAATAATAATATCAATAATGATAATACTAATTATATTATCATTAATAACAATAATAATAATAATAATAATAATAATAATAATAATAATAATAATAAGCAGTACCACCGTAGTGGTGCTGGTTACCGGGCACATTTGGTTTGTTAGCAGTTGCTGGGATGCTGCTACATCTCGGTAAGAGAAGTGTTCAGAGTGTGCACGTGTGTGTGCACGTGTGTGTGTGTGTGTGTGTGTGCACGTGTGTGTGTGCGTGTGTCCTCACACAGGGATTCCAGAAGAGAGGGTGGGGGGGTTGTTAAGTGCTCTCCGTGTGCCCGAGATGTCAGTGTGTCTAGACAAACCGACATGTAATGCTCATTCCCAAGCTATCATGTGAACCTCTCTCTGCCCCCCCCCCCCCCCCCACACACACACACACACACACTCTGAGCCATACAGTAGCTCTACTGTACTTAGACATCATAAAATATGAATGACGCTTTCTTCTGTGTTGTGAAAGTATGAGAGTAATTCTTGTTGGAGAATTCCAAGTTCCATTGTTCATGTAGGAAGTGCATGTTGGCCTCCATCAGGCCATTCTCATGTTGTTGGAGATGCCTTCCCTCATTTTCTAGATTGATTCTAAAATGCTGCTGAAAATGTGGCGCCTGATGACGACCTGCCAGGTGCGTTGGCACCTATAGACGGAGTCGTTTGTGTAGTAGTGAAGCAGGTGTAGAAAGGTGCCACCAAGTCCACGTTTGGGCGTCTCTATGTTTCCACAGGTTCAGAATTGTCACCCTGATTTCCCGCTCCCTCGTTTCAGTCCTCTTATTATCAGCGATGGAATAATTAGCACCAACATTGTGCTGTGCTAGCTCCAGAAGAGAAACAGTCCCAAACAGAAACACAGCTTCAGGAGCAACACCTGCTGGAGGTTATCCCACACACTCAACACCTCGTCCTTCCAGGTTGCTCTGAGGACCTGGTAGGTCAGAAGAAGGGTTTTAAAAATGATTCTAAATTTAACGGGCAGCCAATGAAGCGACGCCATTACAGGAGTCATGTGACCTCTGTGGTCAATACCTGTCAGAACTCTGGCTGCAGCATTTTGGATCAGCTGGAGGCTTCTTAAAGAGTTGTTTGGACACCCTGATAATAAAGAGTTACAGTAGTCCAGCCTGGAAGGAACAAATGCTGGACTAACTTTTCAGCATCGTGGTGGGTCAGTAGCTTCCTGATCTTTGAGATGTTCCACATTATAGAACATTATAGGACATTATAGGACATTATAGAACATGATAGGACATTATAGGACATTATAGAACACTATAGAACATTATAGAACACTATAGAACATTATAGGACATTATAGGACATTATAGAACATTATAGGACATTATAGAACACTATAGAACATTATAGGACATTATAGAACACTATAGAACATTATAGGACATTATAGGACATTATAGGACATTATAGGACATTATAGAACATTATAGGACATTATAGAACACTATAGAACATTATAGGACATTATAGAACATTATAGGACATTATAGGACATTATAGAACATTATAGGACATTATAGGACATTATAGAACATTATAGGACATTATAGAACATTATAGGACATTATCGAACATTATAGGACATTATAGGACATTATCGAACATTATAGGACATTATAGGACATTATAGAACATTAGGACTGAACCGTTGCATTTCAAACCTAATAACTAGATACAGACATAACTGCTTTATCTCTTTTGGGTTAGGGTTAGGGGTTAGGGTTAGAGGGTTAGGGTTGGTTAGGGAAAGAGGGTTAGGGTTGGTTAGGGTTGGTTAGGGTTGGTTAGGGTTAGAGGGTTAGGGTTGGTTAGGGTTAGGGTTGGTTAGGGTTAGAGGGTTAGGGTTGGTTAGGGTTGGTTAGGGTTAGGGTTAGGGTTGGTTAGGGTTAGAGGGTTAGGGTTGGTTAGGGTAAGAGGGTTAGGGTTGGTTAGGGTTGGTTAGGGTTAGAGGGTTAGGGTTAGTTAGGGTTGGTTAGGGTTAGAGGGTTAGGGTTGGTTAGGGTTAGAGGGTTAGGGTTGGTTAGGGTAAGAGGGTTAGGGTTGGTTAGGGTTAGAGGGTTAGGGTTAGTTAGGGTTGGTTAGGGTTAGAGGGTTAGGGTTGGTTAGGGTTAGGGGTGTCTGCAGCTCTATAATGGAAGGATGTGCTTTGTGAACAGACAAAATGTCACCAGGCGGTCCCCACTCTGCCTCCTCCCCACATGGGCTAGGGCTAGGGTTAGCATTTAAAGCACTTCAACACCCTCTACTACTCTGGGAAAGATGTGCTGACATTTCTAGGTGGGGGAGACGGGGGGAGATGCACAGACGGGCTTTACGCAGGCAGGGAGGGAGGAGGGCAGGCGGCAGATTCCTTCAGCCCTGCAGGAGAGCCGCGGGGAAGTTTTTAATTCCTCCGTCCTTCTGGTTGATTTGTCCCCCAGATCCTCCATGTGAAGCTTCACGATGACCACTCAAGTGTGCACTGATGCTAAATTATTAACAAGAGAAAGACGGGAAGAGAGAGGAGGTGGGAAGATGGTCAGAGGATGAGGAGAAGAGGAAGTGGAGCGGGGCAGGAGAGGGGTGAGGAGTGGGTGAGGAGGTGTGGAGATGTGGTGATGAGGAGAAGAGGAAGTGGAGCGGGGCAGGAGAGGGGTGAGGAGTGGGTGAGGAGGTGTGGAGATGTGGTGATGAGGAGAAGAGGAAGTGGAGCGGGGCAGGAGAGGGGTGAGGAGTGGGTGGGGAGGTGTGGAGATGTGGTGATGAGGAGAAGAGGAAGTGGAGCGGGGCAGGAGAGGGGTGAGGAGTGGGTGAGGAGGTGTGGAGATGTGGTGATGAGGAGAAGAGGAAGTGGAGCGGGGCAGGAGAGGGGTGAGGAGTGGGTGAGGAGGTGTGGAGATGTGGTGATGAGGAGAAGAGGAAGTGGAGCGGGGCAGGAGAGGGGTGAGGAGTGGGTGGGGAGGTGTGGAGATGTGGTGATGAGGAGAAGAGGAAGTGGAGCGGGGCAGGAGAGGGGTGAGGAGTGGGTGAGGAGGTGTGGAGATGTGGTGATGAGGAGAAGAGGAAGTGGAGCGGGGCAGGAGAGGGGTGAGGAGTGGGTGAGGAGGTGTGGAGATGTGGTGATGAGGAGAAGAGGAAGTGGAGCGGGGCAGGAGAGGGGTGAGGAGGTGAGAGGTGAGGTGAGACGTTGGAGGAGCTTAGGGAGGCCGAGGGGAGCAGCCTGCCAGAGCTTGAGTCCTTTCGGAGCGTAGGAAGCATCCAGCTCAGTTCTGTGGTTCCAGTGGAGCCTCAACAATCCCTCTACACAGGTTTGCATCTGCTTATGGAAATGAGCTTTATTAGAAACAAACAAGGGCTCTTTGCTGCGTGTTTGCTCATCTTCTGATTTAAATGTAAATCTTTTTGCTGTCTTATTTTAATCCCAGCTCCATTTTCTTGCCTGTAGCTTCGGCTCCTGTACGGAAGTGTGATGCTAAGACGCCGTAGCTCACGCTGGGCTCCCCGATTGTCCCACTAACGGGAACAAAGATGGTTTTTACATTCCTGGCATGTTAGCATTCACACAGCTCATCAAAACTTTCCTCTCCGAATATTCGGGAGCCAGATCAACTTCCCCGAGTTTTAGCTAATAGGGTGTCTCCGTCCGTCCGTCCGTCCGTCCGTCTGTGTGGAGAGGAGAGGAACAACGTCTCGCTGACCCTTCACTGCCTCCCTGACATCAGAGCTCTGTCGTTACCATGGCAACACTCAGTATCATCAGGGCCTGAGTGTCCCTGTAAATCAACACAAACACACACCTGCGAGACCAACCAAGAGAAAAAAGAGAAGGAGCTACTAAGCCTGGAATGTGTGATTGTTCCTGTAGTGGGGGGGGGGTCCTCCCCCCCCACACACACACACACGACTGTCTGGGGTACAGTAAGCCCATACAGTAAGTATACAAGGCCTGGATTGTTCATTATTAGGAAAAGGATGAAAATGGGGGGGGGGGGGGGGGGGGTGTATTTGTGTATGGGTAGAGAATGGGAGTAGGAGTGTGAGGGGGGGGGGGGCACAGTATTAGACAGTAATTAAATAATCATCTATGTTGTCGTTTTCTCTCTTCCTTTTTAGGAAGCCACAACAACTGTCACCCTACACACACACACACACAGATACACACACACACACACACACACACACACACACGCACACACACAGGTACAGACACACAAACACACAAACACAGATACACACACAAACACACAGGTATGAGGAAATCATTGGGACGTGAGGACATTTGGTCAGCTCTTCAGAACTTGGAAGGGTTAGGGTTAGGGTTAGGGTTAGGGTTAGGGTTAGGGTTAGGGTTAGGGTTAGGGTTAGGGTTAGGGTTAGGGTTAGGGTTAGGGTTAGTTAACCCTAACCTGTTTGAGGGTTAGGGTTAGGGTTAGTTAACCCTAACCTGTTTGAGGGTTAGGGTTAGGGTAAGGGTTAGTTAACCCTAACCTGTTTGAGGGTTGGATGGGCCTGTAAATACCAGACTGGGTTTGAGACCCAGATGTGCTGCATGATGAATACGTCTCTGAGATGTGAGAGGACAGCATGAGACACACATTATTGGGTTAGGGTTAGGGTTGGGTTAGGGTTAGGGTTAGGGTTAGGGTTAGGGTTAGGGTTAGGGTTAGGGTTAGGGTTAGGGTTAGGGTTTGAGACCCAGATGTGCTGCATGATGAATACGTCTCTGAGATGTGAGAGGACAGCATGAGACACACATTATTGGGATTATTGCTTGTCTGTTTAAATGTTAATATCACCATCAGCACATGAGGATTTTTAATGATAATAAAGTCAAGGAACCACACACACACTCATCCCAGGATAAACATTAGGGTCCTCGTAAAATCTAGCTGAAACTTTAGGCTAGATTTAAACTCTCAGGGTCCAGGGGGGGGATCCCCCAAACAGTACTGTTGCGATTAGAAATGTATTTATTTTACTGTGTATTCAGTTACTGGAGAGGCTTTTTGATACAATACTTTGATGTAATGAGTAGAAAATAACCAGCTGTGAAAACAATACTCCGATATTGACATGGAATTAGTTAAAGTATATTTTTAGATGCATAGTTAGGACCCTGCAGCTAATTAGATATATGTTTTTGTAATTTTATAGCAGGAGAACGTCCATCTGCCTCTTTAACCACAGGCAAACTGCTCAGGTGTTCTCACAATTAGACTCAATATACAGAGGAGAAACACATGTGAAGGCACCTCCGTCCAGGTCCAGAAGCAGAATCAGCACACACTCATAACATGGAGCCACACAACAGAGAGGAGCATTATGTTTAATTACAGCTGAGCATATGGTTACAAAGACTGTTGGCAAGGCTGATGGTCCAGCTCTGAGGAGAACACACACACACACACGCACACACACACACACACACACACACACACACACACACACACTAACCATTAGCTAGTGTTTCTGTGGGTTTTTCTCTCATTCATTGATTCATGTGTGTGGCCACGGGGCCTCTTGGTGAAATCCGGCGTACAAGCCAATATGGCTGCATAATATGGTCTTTTGTTAATGACGAGCACAGAATTGTGCCTCAGTGCAGCAGGAGGTGAACAGAATTGTGATTAACATCTGCTGGAATTGCTCATTGATTTGGTCTCCTGTTGTTGTGATGATTAGAATGTTGCTGGAGACAATCAATGTGTCCTGTGTTAACTTTGACTCAGACAGGCTTGTGGATCCCATGGACGTTGTCCCGGGGAGACGTGGCTCATTTTGGCCCTGTCCATTTTTGTCCCTTGTTGATGGACCCTGAACCCTGAGACTTTTGCCCCATTTTCCAGTCAAACAAATCAAATCTGTAGCAACACAATCTTTACTGGCAGCACATGCATCCTGATGGGGAGATCCCGGTGATGGGGGACTGTTGATCGACATGTAGCGATACGACGCAGCTTTTTTAGCATTCGTGGATCACCAGATCCACCATTTTTAGGCTCTGTGTGATCAGTTATTTATTTCTGAGTGGTCGTATGATGAACTTTGCTAATGAATCTATAGCCACTCAGCACTGGCTAACCCTCCTGAGCATCTCCAGCTCCCTTTGTTTTCAGCACCACTATGATCCTCCCAACAAGAGATCAAATTAATGAGGATTCCCCTAACCCTAACCCACCTCCCAGACTGACCTCTGGCCCCAGTGACCCACAGTTGCTTTGATGTATTCGGATGTGTGATGCGTGTATATATTCTACCTGTCCTTCTCCTCTTTCTTCACCCTTCAGTCCATCAGCAGGAGGTCCTCCCATATCTGGTCCTGCTCAAGGCTTCTTCTGGTTGAAGGGGGGATTTCCTCCCACTGTTTTTAGTTGGGGATCAGGCCTGGGTTTCTGTAAAGTGCCTAAAAATGATTTTAATATTGACAGATACTAAATATGCACAATTTTAATGCTATCCAAAAAGCAGGTTCTTTAGGTGGGAGACATCTAAAGTTGTCACGTGGAAGTTCTTAAAGTTCTTGCAAAGATGCTTGTTTGCCACCAAAAAAGAACCTTCTTTGATATCTGCCAAATCAGAAAAGCCAGGATGTGATTATTTGGGGAAGAAAATACATTTTCTGCCTATGTAAGATAATGAAAAGGAAATATTCATTAGTGAAAAAACAAACTATCGAAATGCGGCTCATTAAAGCTCATAAATAAATGCAAAGCATTTTAATGAGTTGGAGGACCTTGGGTGCCTCTGAGGTTCTTCTCCTCTCTTTCTCACACTGTTTTCTTGTTTGTTTTCTTTCTGCAATTGTTGTTTTTGAAGTCTTTTCCTCCCTCCTCCTGCTTCATCTCTGCCAATCGCCTCCATCGCCTCTCCTCCTCTTCAGTCTGGATGCTGGATTAGCATTCATCACTGGATAGCAAACCCTCTGAAGACCAGGACTGGGAGGTCCGGGAGGAGCGTTAGCAGGTCAGCAGGTCTCAGAAAAGGAAGCCAAAGTCAGTTTTAGGAGAATGATCATTTAAAGAGTGTTCTAAGTGTAGCACATAGGAGCTACATCCAGGTATCTATCAGACAAACTCTGGAGAAAATGGATTTTTTTTACAAAAATATTAGTAGAGAGGTCTGTTTGTCTGAGAAATAGTCCCCAACTCCAAAAATTGGACTATGGTGATATTTTAAATTCCAGTCTCTGGTGCGACAGAAGAGCATGTCTCCAGGGTAGAATCACCATGAGAAATCTTGTAAGACACAAAACCTGATGCAAAGTTTTAGCTTTGCTTCCTCTGTATAATTAATGGGTTTGCATGTATGATGCATGTGTCTCTTCCGCTTCTCTTTCTGTCCTTCCCCCATCCTACCTCTCCTTCTACTCCTCCTTTACCCCAGATTGGGATTGTAACAGATGATGTATAAGAGAGATGAATTGACATGAATTACTGTCCCATCAGTCCAGCTTCATGTCCAGAACCTTACTGTATGGGGGGTGTGGAATGACCACAGTGGGCAGGTTGCATTTCTCACAGATCTACACGGACAGAATGGCTGCTGCACCGAGGTGACACAATGAAAAGGGTTAGGGTTAGAAAAGAAAAAGAATGGCCTACGAATAACGGAAGCAGAATAGACACGACCCGAAACATTTGATCAGCCCTATATAGCATATGAAGTGTCCAAACGTCACAAACAGACACAACCGTTTCATTAGAAAGATCTGTAAATACGTTTTTCTGTTTTTTCATCAACAAAGAAATACACTTTTAGAGTCGTCTCAAAATGTCTTTCATTAAAATAATCTAATTTGACGATTGTTATGGCGACGCATTTTGACGGTGGTGGAATCTTTACAGTGGATGTGAAAGTGCTGCCTTCACTCCACCAGGACCTTGCACACCTGCGTGGCTACATGGTGCACCCTAACCCCAACCCTAACCCTAACCCTAACCCCTAACCCTCTAACCCTAACCCTAACCCTAACCCTCTAACCCTAACCCCCTAACCCTCTAACCCTAACCCTAACCCTCTAACCCTGACCCTAACCCTCTAACCCTAACCCTCTAACCCTAACCCCCTAACCCTCTAACCCTAACCCTAACCCTCTAACCCTGACCCTAACCCTCTAACCCTAACCCTCTAACCCTAACCCCCTAACCCTCTAACCCTAACCCTCTAACCCTAACCCTCTAACCCTAACCCTAACCCTCTAACCCTAACCCTAACCCTAACCCGCTAACCCTAACCCTCTAACCCTAACCCTCTAACCCTAACCCCCTAACCCTCTAACCCTGACCCTAACCCTAACCCTCTAACCCTAACCCTCTTTAATGGCCTAACCCTAGCCCTAACCTAACCTTAACCCAACCCTTACCTAACCCTAACCCTAACCTTAGCACTAACCCTAACTCTAACCCTAACCTAACCTTAACCCAACCCTTACCTAACCCTAACCTAACCCTAACCTAACCCTAACTAATCATATTAGGAGCGAGCACTGCAGCGTCACGCTGTGAAAACCCTCAACTTTGCACCACAAAGGAGATGCAACTTTATTAAGGTTTGACTTTAGATGTACAGTCGAGTATCTAAGAAAGCAGAGACGGTCAGGTGACAGGTGA
This sequence comes from Takifugu rubripes, assembly GCF_901000725.2. Taxonomy (NCBI): domain Eukaryota; kingdom Metazoa; phylum Chordata; class Actinopteri; order Tetraodontiformes; family Tetraodontidae; genus Takifugu; species Takifugu rubripes. The sequence goes on from NC_042305.1 coordinate 790,728, forward strand.
GTGAGGGAGGGGGGGTGGGGGTGGAGAGAAGAGTGCTGTGGGATCTGCGGAAGCCAATGTGTTATGTAACAAAAGCATAGGGTGTGACCTCTGGTGTCACTTACAGCGACCTACATAGTGCACACAGGGCGACACAGAGCCGAGTGAAGCTCCCCATACAGCAGGGGCAGGTCACTGCACCACGCTGGCATTGTTCATCTGACAGCCATGCAACAGGTCTCTGTGATCATCTGTGCTGTGGTCACACCAATGCATCCACGTCCTCCAAGTAGTTATGATTATTTCAATCCAACAAAACATCCAGAGGAGGTCTAATTAGAGTAAATGACCAATAAGTCACACTTATTGAACCCATCTCCTCATAGACAGACCTCGGTGCCACCACTGGATCCCTGTGATTCTTCATGTTGCTCTTCAAGCTATTATAAATTATTCAATATTTGTTTGAATAAGTGAACATGAAAAATAATCTCCAATGGCTACAGAAGGCAATAGTTAATTGGAATTAAAGTAGAAAAGTTTGAGCTTTCTTTTTAGTTGTTGTTGTGCTTCTTTCTTTTGCACTCTTGCCTTTTATACTTTCTTGCATTGTACCATCGGACTTTTTTCCTCTTTCATGTCAGTTCATTACATTTAATTTATTAATGTCCAATATTTAATGTGCCAAAAATGTCAGATTCAAACAGATGAAAATGGGGCATTTTCTCCTGGTACGAGGAATGCACAAGCTGTTTGCTGCCTCTTGTTGTGACTCTGGGGGCCCAACCAGGGATGGGAGGGGATGAAACGGAACGAGAGAGACAGAGGGTGGGGAAGAGAGCGAGAAAGAGTGAACTCTTCAGTCAGACCTGAAGTTTATCTTTAACCAAGCTTCACGCTCCCAAACCACAATGCTGCGTGGTGCCAAAAGGCACAACTTTATAGGAAACGGGGCTGGAGTCGCTGGGAAAGGCGGCTTTACTGGAACAAACAACCTTACTGTAACTCCGGAAAGAGCAACTTCTCCTGGATTCAACTTAGTGCTGCTCTGAAGTTCAACTCCACTTCAACTTTTCCATGCTGGGAGAAATAATGGGTTTTCTTATGCAGCTGTGGTTTACGTGTGAATCTTTTATAGAAAAACAAAACAAAACCCTAACCCTAAAAAAAATGGACACAAAAACACACAAACACAGTTTATTGATCTACCAGAAATTTGTCCTTGATGTTTGGCCTGCTGTCACCATGATCAATGTGTCGTGTCAATAAACCACCGGAGGAGAGTCAGCTGACACGCACCCCCCCCCCCCCATCCCCACACACACACACACACAGGCGTCTGTACAGGATGAGGTGTGTCAGTCCATAGGTGCGAATGTCATCACCTTTTCTTACCTCTGACACAAACACTCACTGCCTCCTTCCTGTGTTACATTTGATGTCGATACAGTAAAATACTGAATGTGTGTTCCCTTTGAACTCAGACAAGTTCTTGGCTGCCCGTTACTGGAAATGATGAAGCAGTTTGGTACACAAGGTGTGCCATCATCAGGAAAAGTATTCATTTTAAGCTGTTTGTATTTTTCTCCTATAAATAGACTAACTGTCTTACTACTAACTTGGTTAGGATGCAGTGCACTCTGGACTGAAAGGCCTCAAAGTGAAGAACACTTTGCCACTAATCTAGTACAGCGTATTATTGCTACCTTTACGACAGTCCCTTAATTGAATGAAGCCCCCTTCACGTTCCATGAATGTAGCGTGTTGTGTAGCATTGATGAGGCTGCTTTGGCACTGTGAAAGGGTTGTCGTGAGGGTCGTTTCAGCCAGGATGATTCAGGTTGTGGTCAATATGAAAGCCGTCCCACATGGCCCTGCTAAATTACCTGATCACTGTGCTGTTCCTGCCAGCCTGATTTCACTGAACACCCTGTCAACAAAAACAGATCTCCGTTTCTTCAGTGTTAGGGTTAGGGTTAGACTTCCAGGAACTACATCATGCTTGACAAGTCCCACCGACTGGGAATAGTTTATATGCAGCAGGTGTAGCGAGATGTCACAGGCTTTTATCCATCAGCACATTGTCAAGATCACCGGATCCATGAGCTGCTTAGTTTTGGTGGCAGGTTTTGGGGACTGTTATTTATGAGGCACAGTTATTTATGGCGATATTACCGCCTTATTACAAACTTTGCAAATGAATATATAGCTACTCGACTCCAGCTCTGGCATCCTCCATCCATGTCGTCCACTCCTCCCCCAAGAATTTATTAATCAAATATTATTCACTGGAATAAATTTACTTTCAAAAAGTCTTCAGACAAATTCTTCAGAAATTACTTCCTTGCTTTGTAGCCTAATCACTGGAGCAAAAAATAAAAAAGACAAACGAGTCAAATGTCGTCTATCACAATCTTTTCCTTGACTTGCTGATTTTCGGGCTGTTCATTGTTTCCATTGCAATGTTCACACGTAAAGTTGTAATGTAAAGTTCACACATAAAGTTGTAATGTAATGTTCACAAGTAAAGTTGTAATGTAAAGCTCACACGTAAAGTTGTAATGTAATGTTCACATGTAAAGTTGTAATGTAAAGCTCATGTGTAAAGTTGTAATGTAATGTTCACACGTAAAGTTGTAATGTAAAGCTCACACGTAAAGTTTTAATGTAATGTTCACACGTAAAGTTGTAATGTTCACACGTAAAGTTGTAATGTAAAGCTCACACGTAAAGTTGTAATGTAATGTTCACATGTAAAGTTGTAATGTAAAGCTCATGTGTAAAGTTGTAATGTAATGTTCACACGTAAAGTTGTAATGTTCACACGTAAAGTTGTAATGTAAAGCTCACACGTAAAGTTGTAATGTAATGTTCACACGTAAAGTTGTAATGTTCACACGTAAAGTTGTAATGTAAAGCTCACACGTAAAGTTGTAATGTAATGTTCACATGTAAAGTTGTAATGTAAAGCTCACACATAAAGTTTTAATGTAAAGTTCACACGTAAAGTTGTGGTGTAATGTTCACACATAAAGTTGTAATGTAATGTTCACACGTAAAGTTGTGGTGTAATGTTCACACATAAAGTTGTAATGTAATGTTCACACGTAAAGTTGTAATGTAAAGTTCACACGTAAAGTTGTGGTGTAATGTTCACACATAAAGTTGTAATGTAATGTTCACACGTAAAGTTGTAATTTTGACGTTGTCCATGTGACCTGTGAGAGGGAGAAAAAGAGCAGCTAAACCCTCTCAGCGGGAGATCAGACCTGCTGCTGCTCGCCGTGTGAAAGGGCCCAAATGCAGAGCCAGGGCGGGTTAACCCGTTACAAAATCGACACTAACTTCAGTGTGAAAGTAGTATAAAATCAGGATTTTCTTACATTTTTCGACCTGCATAAGAAAAGCAGATGAGTTGATGTCCAAGTGCTAATGCAATGGAAGCAGATGGAATTTGTGGCTAATCTAATCTAATTGTCGCATTGATTTCTCCAGTGATTCTGCGTGATTCCCCAAAAATATGGAAAAAGACTTTTAAAAAAAAATAAATTCATGTTAATAAATAACGAGTCTGTGTGCATCTTAAATTCCTCAATCGCTGGAATTTCCTGAGGAGGATGTTCTTCAGGTATGTGCTTCAGCTAAAGAGACAAGTCTGTGTTGACAGAATGTCCACTGACTAAATCAGAAGGTGACAGGCAGGAACCTCAATGAGCCTCCACTTGTGTGTGACTATACAGCATTGCCACATGAGACGGGCTAACACTGAGAACTTTGGTGGTTATAAACTGTAGAGAAAACTCATTTCATAAATATGAGATAAGAAGTCATTTTTGATTTTTTTTTTGGAGGGGGGGGGGGTGAACACAGTGTGCTTCTAAAAGTCTGAATAAAAGTGATTTTTCAAAACAAACATAAAGTTGTCACTGAGGCAGGCAGCTCAGACCTGTGTGTCAGCTGGATGATCTTCATTAGCTAAGCTTTCAAATGAACAGTCAAACAACTTGCTAGCGATACGTGAAGGACACAAAAAGGTGATACTTAACATGGGGGGGTTATATTGATGTTGATTGGTATTGTGCAACTTTCATCACTCAATATCCTACCACATTATTAAAAGTGATTTTTCTGTTTTAATCAGTTTACATTTTTGCAGTCATGTAACTTGAATTTGGGTACATTTTCCGCAAAAAACTGAATAAATCAAAATCTATTTCTCCAAAAGACTTAAGTATTCTTGTTTGTTTGTGTGCGTGCACGTGTGTGTGTGTGTGTTCTTTGAGTGATGCGAATCATAATTACTTCTGACTTTTTATATGGACATTAGACACTCACTCACAAAAGTAGTTACAAATGCAGTGTTTCTATAGTAACGGGGGACAAGCACACAATGTTCAAGAGGCAGTTTCTCGAACCATTTGCCAATTTGATTAATTATGTCTTTGTGCCGGTGAATAGGCCTTGACTCCCCCCGTGCCTGGCCCGTCCCAGGCCTGAGAGAGGTCGAGTTACCCACACAAACCACACAGACAAACGCACACACCGATTGCATATTGTTTGGGGGCTGGGTCTGGAAAACTGGGAGCTGGCGGATGGAGGAAGGAACGTAGAACAGCAGCACTAATGAGCCACTGGCTGTCAGGAATGGTTAAGCTGCTGTGCATGGCGAGGCGGAGCTACCGGGGTGAGGGGTGGGGGGGGTCTTTCCACACGTGACAAAAAAACACAGATAAACAAAGTGAGTTGGTTCGGTATTGTTTTTCACATGGTGGCTTCTCTTCTGACAACTTATCGTGGTTTCAAAGTTCTGCTGATTCCTTTTGTCTTTTGCTGATCCATCTGTCAGTCACGGTCAGGGTCTACGGTGATCGCTCTTAGGTGAAGCTATGAAACTGGACTTCCTTTAGTGTTTAAGATGTGTCACCTCTCACCCAAGGGGCTTCTTCAGCTCGAAATTAACTGGTGGGAATCCCAGACTTTTATCTACTGTGCTGTTTTTTTTTTTTTTACAATTTTCTGGCTTTTAAATCAGGTGAAAAATCACCAAAAATCTAAACAAAGTCCATTTTTTTAAGCTGAGTTTAATTCAACATGGGTGACTGAGAACACTCATGAACATCGCAAGCAAATTTTCAACTTGTTAACGCTCAAGATTTTTATGAATAGCTGACATGCTGCTTACACGCTCCATATATGTTCTTGATGTGGTCACAGTGTGTTTGGTGTGTTTAGTTTCAGTTGTGAGTCCTCCTCTCCACTACATGTGGACAATTTTTGGCTTCAGTTGCAATTGTGTTTTGATTTGGGAGTGTTGCCAGTTTAAAGGCATAAGAAAACTAGTGTCTTCATGTGCCACTGAAAACTGATTTTCAGATTTGACTAATTCCAAGCATGTGTGGTTCTAGCTCCCTTAATGAAGTGAGGTAAGGTGAGATGCGAGCCCCTTGGCTTTGAGACAACGCACCCGATTGGCATGTGTGAGTGCAACCGTACAGTACACAGTACACATCCGTGGCCCATTAAGAGGTGTTTTTAAGTACAGTACATTTAACTAGACATGCGCACCAGCACGGTTACATACGCAACACATAAAACTAGGTCGTGATGTGGGGGGCCGTGGTAGCTAAGACTTTTGGGAACTGGGCTGAGAAACGGAGGGTTCCTGGTTCAAGCCCCATTGCAGGCAACGCATGGAAAGTGTTTGGGTAGTAGGGGGAGATGGCAGACCACCTTCAGAGCACTGCCAAGGTACCCTTGGGCAAGGTAGCAAACCCATAATTGCTCATGTTGGGCCCAGCCATGAACTAGAGACCCATCCAGGGATGGACCTGCCTTCACCCCTTGTGTACCCTCCCTGTGACCCCAAAAGGGATAAAGCAGTTAACAAGACAAGACCTTTATCATTACCCATGCATTGCCCGCAGTCATGGGTCTGACCTCCTGCTGAGAGGGGTGTGGCTCCCCCTCTCATACATTATCACATTGACAACATCATCATTACCGTGCTCCTGCACACCTAAAGGTGTGGAAAGGAAAACAATGGAGAGCATGAACATCAGCAAGGTGATGCTCAGAAATCCCACAGATGGGGGATTGTTCAGCGATATGACACAACACTTGATCCATCATGTTGTTGAACTGACACGATCTGCAAAGCCGAGGTGAGAAGAAGCGATTGGGCAGGTATTTCTGGCTTTGTTACCTGTTGTGTCTCATGATTCTGTGCTGGCGGCTGTTGGTTGTCTTTCCCCTGCCCTCACTCTGTCTTTGTCTGCAGTGCAGTGGGATGGAGAAGGTTGAGGATTGGCCAGGATTGGCTCACCTGCTGATCGGTTACCTTGTTTATCTAAACTCACCTGGGAGAACCACCCTTCGCCAGATGGTTGCAAAACCTGCACGTTGGCTCCCTCTGTTAGGAATTAATATTTTCCTGCACAACTTTCTGTGGTCCAAGTGAAATATTTCTTCTTGCACTTTGCGTTCATGAAAGGTTTCATTTGTTTATTTTTCCCGAGTCTCTGCTTTTTGGAATCCAAGATGTCCTGATCCCATTACAGAACTACCTGTCCAGAGCCCGGTCAGATACGGACTGGCTCAGACAGGCGTAACCATTCAAGGAGCATTAGTGGGACAACACGGGAAGGCCATTCAGAGACTAATGGAGACACCCCGGAGCCTCACTGCTAGTGTCTCCGATGCTGCCGGGAGCAGGTCGCGTCGCACTTGATCAGCCAGGCCTCTCCTGTGGCATCTCCGTTGTCCGGACGTGCACCTCAGAGGAGAGGAGGGGAGGAGTGGAGAGGAGTGGAGGGGAGCAGTGGAGAGGAGTGGAGAGGAGTGGAGAGGGAGAGGGAGAGGAGGGAAGGAGAGGAGAGGAGAGGGAGAGGGATAGGAGGGGAGGGGAGGGGAGAGGAGAGGAGAGGAGAGGAGAGGAGAGGAGAGGAGAGGAGAGGAGAGGGATAGGAGGGGAGGGAGGGGAGGGGAGGGGAGGGGAGGGGAGAGGGGAGGGGAGGAGAGGAGGGGAGGGGAGGAGAGGAGTGGAGAGGAGAGGGAGAGGAGGGGAGAGGAGAGGAGAGGACGGGAGAGGAGGGGAGAGGAGAGGAGAGGAGAGGAGAGGGAGGGGAGAGGGGAGGGGAGGGGAGGATTATAAGGTGTCACTAGCTCCTCCAGGTAGCATGGAGCTAGGCCTCTGAGGACCTTGTAGGTCAAAAGAAGGATTTTAAAAATTATTCTAAATTTAACGGGCAGCCAATGAAGCGACGCCATTACAGGAGTCATGTGACCTCTGTGGTCAATACCTGTCAGAACTCTGGCTGCAGCATTTTGGATCAGCTGGAGGCTTCTTAAAGAGTTGTTTGGACACCCTGATAATAAAGAATTACAAGAGTCCACCCTGGAAGTAACAAATGCTGGACTAACTTCAGCATCATGGTGGGTCAGCAGCTTCCTGATCTTTGTGATGTTCCTCAAGTGAAAAAAGGCACTTCTAGAGACTAATTTAATGTGTGAGTTGAAGGAGAGATTTTGATCAAAACTTACTCCTAGATTCCTCACAGAGAGACTAGATGTTAATGAGATACCATCTAGAGTGATCATGTGATCTAATCTATCCCTGAGAGGTTCAGGACCAAACACCATGACCTCAGTTTTTCCTGGGTTAAGGAGGAGGACATTTGAAGACATCCAGGACTTTATGTCTTTAAGACAGGTCTGGAGCTTCACTAACTTCTCTGTCTCCTCTGGTTTCATGGATAAATAAAGCTGAGTGTCATCAGCATAACAATGAACATTTATCCCATGCTGCCGAATAATGTTCCCTAAGGGAAGCATGTACAAGGTGAAGAGGATTGGTCCGAGTACAGAACCTTGAGGAACTCCATGGCTAACCCTACTGTATGAGGAGGGAACACCATGGACATGAGCAAACTGGTATCTATCAGATAAATATGATCTAAACCAGTCTAGTGCTGTCCCTTTAATCCCAATCACATGTTCTAGTCTCTGTAACAGGATGCTGTGATCAAATGGATCAAAAGCAGCACTGAGGTCCAGCAGAACCAGCATAGAGACCAGTCCATGATCTGAAGCTATGAGAAGATCATTAGTAACTTTAAGAAGTGCTGTTTCTGTGCTGTGATGAGCTCTAAAGCCTGACTGAAACATCTCAAACAGGCTGTTCCTCTGCAGGTGCTTGATCATGACCACTTTCTTTCCCTTGGTAGATTACGGACACTAGTTTTTTTATGAATGCACCTGACACTTACTTGAGAAAATTGGATGCTGTATATAACTGTTGTTGTCCACCACTGTGCTTTGTATGCAACAGCAAACTGTCCATGTTTGCCTGTTCACAGATTTTCTCCATGGATGTTTTTTATATACACTGCTCAAAAAAATTAGAGGAACACTTCGAAAACACATCAGATCTAAACGGGGGAAATGATCTTGAATATCTTTCCTGATTAAAAAGTAGGTGATGTATTAGTAACAAAATGATGCCACATAATTTGATAGAAATGAAATGATGGGGGGGGTTGGGGATGATGCAGCAGACGGGTCCATTTAGCCAAAATGTCACTGTAGCAACTCACAATGATCCTCAGGAGTTTGTGTGGCCCCCACCTGCTGGTCCGCGTGCCTGACAACATCACGGCTCCTACTGAGACCACGAATGGTGTCCTGGGGGATCTCCTCCCAGATCTGGACCAGGGCATCACTGAGCTCATGGACAGGCTGAGGATCAACCTGGCGGCGCCGGCCCCAAGGCATACCCATGACACGCTGGACTATTTGTCCCTCGACTGGACTGGGAAAGCTTCAGAATACTCCCTGAAAAGTTGGAGGAAGTGTCTGTGGGGGGGGAAGTCGGGCATTTCTGCTGAGGCTGCTGCCCCCGTGACCTGGTCCCCAATAAAGTAAAAGAAGACCAGATGAGAATTCTCTGAGCTAAAGATGAACAATGGTCCATCGATGGGTTTAAGGGTGGGAGATGGGGACAGTGGTGGAGGATGAGATGGATTAAGTGTGATGGACACTTGGAAGGACGGAGGGATGGAGGAAGTTAATGGCTGGAGTGCGCTGTCACTGTCTCTTAATGATGTACAGATGGCATGTGAGTCTCCCCTCCCACCAGTAATCTAATGAGGAGATGTGGATTACCGTTAACTCAGATTAATTTCTAACATGGTAGAAGAGATGCTGATGACAGCCATGATTATTATCATCAACATAATAATTCCCACTTAGTCTGCCAATCCGTGTGTGTGTGTGTGTGTGTGTGTGTGTGTGTGTGTGTGTGTCATATGGCTCTAAAAAATATTGTAAGCAGGCTTGTATGATTTTTCATTCATTTGCATGGTGTCTAGACATGACATCACATCATCCCCCTTTTGTTTTTCATAAACAATGTATTGACCCTCCGTCAGACGGGCCAACATCTCTACATGTAAGACCATCAGAAAACACAACAAACCATAAAAGGCCTTTTGTGTTAGTACCAGTGTGTGTGTGTGTGTGTGTGTGTGTGTGTGTGTGTGTGTGTGTGTGGTCGGAGGAGGAGGTCCCCTCTTCACAAATCTGTCAAAGATGATCTAGCCTCATTGGAAGAGCAACTCTTTGACAAGAGTGGAACCTTCAGAAACACCTTGCAGAGACAGCAAATGGAACGTTCTCCACCCTCACTCGTAACATCAGGGCGTGTCACAGATTCCTGCCTATTAGTGTTTTGGTCACATGACCGTTTTATTCACACAGATGACAGGAGGCATCAAAGCGCCTTCTGATGGCATCGTTTCAGATATATTTGCATACTGCCCTTTCTTTCACGTTAAAGAATAAATTAGAAACCAACATAGTTTCTAAATATGGTTTTTAACGTTTTTATCTACTTGTTTTACATTCTATATTTCACATACTACATTGGCTGAGATGTGCAATAGAAAACAGCATTCATGAAGTTCCAAACTAATTTGTCACGTCGTAAAGAAAACACTTTTACCAAATTTAATTGAGAGAGCAAATTAACAAATAGGACAAGTTTGACAGAAATGGCTGAGTGGAAGTGACCCGGGAGTTAGGGTTGCTGTTGTGGGAGAGTTAGCCTCCAAAGAAGAACATGTTTCCGCTAAAGTGAATTTCTTTCCTTTGTGGGGAGCAACGCTATCAAGCTGTTACTGTTGTTTTTGTTGGTGGATCCAGACTGAAGAAAGAGTTGGGCTTCCATTCTAATGGCATCACCAGAGTTTGGGACCATCTTGTTATGAAGACCCCGGCCACACCACAGAGCTACCTTAGCATAACCACCACAGAGGTTACCTTAGCATAACCACCACAGCGGTCCCTTAGCATAACCACCACAGAGCTACCTTAGCATAACCACCACAGAGGTTACCTTAGCATAACCACCACAGAGCTACCTTAGCATAACCACCACAGAGGTTCCTTAGCATAACCACCACAGAGGTTACCTTAGCATAACCACCACAGAGGTCCCTTAGCATAACCACCACACAGGTTACCTTAGCATAACCACCACAGAGGTTAAGATATCATCTTGACAATATTCATTGGACACAAAAGGACAAAATAGATTCACTTGAATATTTGAAACAATTGCTGACTTTGTTTACCTTTGTAATTGTATGCTAATAACGTCTTAGCGTCTGCTCTGCCCATCCAGCATTCTGAAAGCTCTGATCATAAAGAAGGGGAAGAACAACAACCCATGGAAACTTTTCCTCTCACAACAGGGCCGATACACGTCTGGGTCACGTAATCCGTTTGTTCATTTGATTTCAAGTTGGAAAAAGACTTCCAGAACTTGTAAATTTGTTTTATCATTTGTAAAAGTTTATGCAGTTTATCCAGTTGTGGCGCTCTCAGCTGCATATGGCAATGGCAGGATCCACCCCTGGGGGGGGAGTCCTCAGCTCATCACAGGGTTCAGTACCTGGCTCGCAGGGACACCATCAGGGCTCTGAAGGTGTCCCGGCACCTCCCCCAGGACCAGAACACCTTGCAGCAGAATCCTCTGCCATCCGGCCCGGTCCCCTACAGACCGAGCTGCCACCACGGTTTGATCATTTTGTTGCATAAAATGCAGAAATAATTTTAAATTGTAACTTTGTTCGAAACCTTGTCAAGATTTTTTTAAAATGTTATTTTGTATTGACTTCCAAGCCACTGTGTTATAACCATCTGATCCAGTATCACATTATTTTACACCAACACTGCAGCTCTGATGCATTCAGGAATCGTTAAATATTGTTTCTGCATCCACCCGTGGGTCTAAGGAGCAGGACGGTCAGTGAAAGCATTGGGTGGCACGAGGCAGAGCTGTCACTGTGCCTGTCTCTGGGTGAGGGGGTGTGTGTGTGTGTGTGTTAGAGATTTCACTTAATAAGCAGGTCCCAAAAAGCATGGCGATTATCCCAATTAAACAATGTTGCCATCACCATCTCTGTGACCTGAGGCCTGAAGAGCACGAAGCCTGTCTGAAAGAGTCAGCACTGGGTCCAGACAACACTCTCTCTCTCTCACACACACACACACACGCACACACACACACACACACACACACACACAACCCTAACCCAATTCTGACCTCAACCTTAAAACCACATCTGAACCCTCAAACAGCCCTTTGAAGTTGTGAGGACCAGCCAGATAAGGTCCTCACAGAGTAAAATAGTGTCCTGGTTCAGGGACAGAAGGTCTCTGGGTGCTCCCATGCTGCTGTCAGAACCTCCGATGGGCAGATCCACATCCAGGTGTCTGCAGTCGTCCACACACTGCTGCTGTGATGTTCTCCCAACATGCTGCTCTGGATCTCTGCACTTCTCAAAACACTCTTTCATCTGTGCACCTTCTGCTTCTTTTACCCATTAGCTTAACTTGTGCTTTAAGGCTGTGATGTCGCCCTCGGAGCTGAGCAGCGACTGTCAAAGAGGTTTTAGCACGTGAATAAAAGGAGGGAGGAGTTGGCTTTTCTTGGCAGCCCCCCCCTCAAAGATTGGTAAGTGATTCAGTCTTCAAGGGGAAGACAGGGGATAAATAAATGATGAATCCATACTTCCATGAATGATCACACAAGATTAGCTGGAATATGGGATGTATAGAAGCACACAAGCATGCTTTGAATAGAGAAAGGCCAGAAGAAGAGTCCAGCTAGGGACTCAAATGTAGATCTGAGATGTCTGTGGGACCATTGAAAAGAACAGATTCTGCCTTTTTACTCTGTAAAATCTAAAAAGCTTATTATATTTGTTTAGTGGACAAGGCCGCTGAGCTGTGTGCATGTGGGGTGTGCGTGCACGTGTGCATGTATTGAGCTCTGGGCACTAAGGCAAGCATGGATTCATACATCTACATCAAGTCTGGCTTTTGAATGTGATCCCTGTGAAATAGAAAGAGAGAGAGCGAGAGCGGAAGGGTAGCTACCCCCCCCCCCCATTACTGGCTGTGGCCTAAGGCGGATTCCCTGACGATGTCGAGCAGTGTAGTAATAGTTCTGCCCCCAACCCCCCACGCTGTATCCCCTCGCCTCCTCTCTTTCCCAGACCTCTAGCTTAGCTCTGCTCGTTGCTCCATCACGTTGTCAGCTTGAATTTGCTTCAGATCACCACACCCCTCTTATAAAAACATACATTTGGAGATTGTGGGACTGTTGTCGGACAATTGTTGGGTCAGGATGCCTTGCACTGATGACCTCCATCAGCTCTACTGAGATATCTGACTACCAACCTCACAAGTTGGAATGCTTTACGCATTTGTCACTTTGTAGCTTTGTTTTGGAGAAGAAGTTTAAACTCGAGGACAAAGCCACATCAATTATCTCTTAGGAAAATAAATTCCTGAGAGGTTTTGGACTTTTTGGAGCTGTGCAGTCTTTCCTCTTCAGTAAGAAGAACGATCTGATATTTGTGGGAATGTGAGCCCTTTTCCAGCGTGATCAGGAATTGGTACCAGATCACATCACTGCTGTGTCCTCAGCATTTCCTCCCAACGTCGAGCAACAATCACCATCTTGGGGTCATTAGGTCATCACCAGGTTTCTTTCCATTACAGCCTTTCTCAATGACATGTTTACTTTAAGCTGATGTTAGCAGCAGTTGTACCAGGACCTGAAAGCAGGCAGCACACGGTGGAGGGAGGTGTCTGAAAAACTCTTTTCTTGGAGGCAACAGGTCAACGAATGATCCACGTCGTGACCTCGGAAGAATCCAGCAAACTGTCCACAGGGGAAACTCACCACGATAGTCCAGTCGGCAAAAGGCAGGAAGAAACTCGCTCCCAGAACCCAACCGCTGATGCACTTCTCTATGTGTGTATATATATTATTGACTCCTATTTTGGTTACCTTTACACCTAAATGGTGACTATTTTTGTTTTAGTTCCCTTTAAAAGAATGCACCGTTGTTACAAAGACCACTTTCAGCTATATTCTATCAATATGACAAAGAATATGGTGATGAGACAGCAACAGTAACCTCACACGTGGTTCTAATGGAGTCTTATATTAATGACTCGTCATGAGTGGCTGGTGTTTTGTTGTCATTGTTACAGGAAAAACATAGCAGATAAAGAAATCTCAGATCCTTTTGTCCACCTTTATAATGAGGGGTTATTGCCATTATTATAAAAACGGTATGACTCTGGTCATACAATTGACAGTTGAAGACTTTGCTGAGAAGCGGAGGGTTCCTGGTTCAAGCCCGGTGTGGGTAAAACATTGAAGGTAATCTGGTAGTAGGTACCGCCGAGGTACTCTTGAACAAGGTAGCAAACCCCCAAATGCTCACATATGGCCCTCAAATGAGCTGGCAAATCACCCAGGGGAGTACCATGCCTTCACCCATAATGCAGCACCCTCCTCATGACCCCTAAAGGGTCAGAGGAAAGAGCACCTCTTCTAATTTCTGCATGACAGGTAATATCATCGTCAGTGCAGCAGCCACCCAATTAACTCAACTGACAAGAGACTTGCACATAACAGGACTTCATCCAAAATGAATCTCATGCCTAAAGAACGTACAGATAATTGCTCCAAACTGAGTGTGTCGGTACCAGATCTTCTCAGGCTGCCGGATCGGCTCATAGTGCACATCTTATTAAGGCAGAAGCCTGAGAGAACACTGAACCCACAATGCAGACTACAACCAGAACAGTCCTCTTCCAAAAAGAAAGTTTATTCGAAACAAAAAGAGCACCAAGAAAAACTTGGAGATGTAGCTCAAACCAGAGCAGGCTGGACCCAGGAAACAAGGCTGAGTGTGGCAGGTGAGGTTGGAAACCAAAGTCCAAACACGAGCTTCTCTCAGAAGCCAGAACTCAGCGCTGAAGCAACGAACTGATGGAGGACGAGAGGACGAGCCGGAGGTAAATACTGCTGCTCCTGAGAAGGTGGTGGACCTCCAGAGGAGGGGTTGGAGAACTCTGCCTGGTACACCCTAACCCTGCACACCCTAACCCTGCACACCCTAACCCTGGTACACCCTAACCCTGCACACCCTAACCCTGCACACCCTAACCCTGCACACCCTAACCCTGCACACCCTAACCCTGGCACACCCTATCCCTGGCACACCCTAACCCTGCACACCCTAACCCTGGCACACCCTATCCCTGGCACACCCTAACCCTGCACACCCTAACCCTGGTACACCCTAACCCTGCACACCCTAACCCTGCACACCCTAACCCTGCACACCCTAACCCTGCACACCCTAACCCTGCACACCCTAACCCTGGCACACCCTAACCTGCACACCCTAACCCTGGCACACCAACCTCCCTGGCACCCCTACCCTGCACACCCTAACCCTGCACACCCTAACCCTGGCACACCCTAACCCGGCACACCCTAACCCTGGCACACCCTAACCCTGCACACCCTAACCCTGGCACACCCTAACCCTGGCACACCCTAACCCTGGCACACCCTAACCCTGCACACCTAACCCTGCACACCCTAACCCTGGCACACCCTAACCCGCGCACACCCTAACCCTGCACACCCTAACCCTGCACACCCTAACCCTGGCACACCCTAACCCTGCACACCCTAACCCTGGCACACCCTAACCCTGCACACCCTAACCCTGCACACCCTAACCCTGCACACCCTAACCCTGGCACACCCTAACCCTGCACACCCTAACCCTGGTACACACCCTAACCCTGGTACACACCCCTAACCCTGGCACACCCTAACCCTGCACACCCTAACCCTGGCACACCCTAACCCTGCACACCCTAACCCTGCACACCCTAACCCTGCACACCCTAATCCTGGCACACCCTAACCCTGGCACACCCTAACCCTGCACACCCTAACCCTGCACACCCTAATCCTGGCACACCCTAACCCTGGCACACCCTAACCCTGGCACACCCTAACCCTGCACACCCTAACCCTGCACACCCTAATCCTGGCACACCCTAACCCTGCACACCCTAACCCTGCACACCCTAATCCTGGCACACCCTAACCCTGGCACACCCTAACCCTGGCACACCCTAACCCTGCACACCCTAACCCTGCACACCCTAACCCTGCACACCCTAACCCTGCACACCCTAACCCTGCACACCCTAATCCTGGCACCCCTAACCCTGCACACCCTAACCCTGCACACCCTAATCCTGCACACCCTAACCCTGGCACACCCTACCCTGGCACACCCTAACCCTGCACACCCTAACCCTGCACACCCTAATCCTGGCACACCCTAACCCTGCACCCCAACCCTGCACACCCTAACCCTGCACACCCTAATCCTGGCACACCCTAACCCTGGCACACCCTAACCCTGGCACACCCTAACCCTGCACACCCTAACCCTGGTACACCCTAACCCTGGTACACACCCTAACCCTGGCACACCCTAACCCCTGCACACCCTAACCCTGCACACCCTAACCCTGGCACACCCCTACCCTGGCCCCCTAACCCTGGCACACCCTAACCCTGCACACCCAAACCCTGCACACCCTAATCCCTGGCACACCCTAACCCTGCACACCCTAACCCTGGACCACCCTAACCCTGGACGACCCTAACCTGGCACACCCTAACCCTGGACCACCCTAACCCTGGACCACCCTAACCCCTGCACACCTACCCTGGCACCACCTAACCCTGGCACCAGCACCTAACCCTGCACACCCTAACCCTGGCACAACCTAACCCTGGCACAACCCTAACCCTGGCACAACCCTAACCCTGCACACCCTAACCCTGTACACCCTAACCCTACACACCCTAACCCTGGCACCCCCTAACCCCGCACACCCTAACCCTGCACACCCTAACCCTGCACACCCTAATCCTGGCACACCTATGAGCACGTGGCCATGAGCAGCTGGACCCTGCAGCTGGAGCAGATCTGGTACTGAACCGGTCAGGAGGAGATTTATTAGCATTTCTACACAACTGTAACTTTGTTTGCAAAAATAAGTCGACTTAATTAGTCATTTATTTCAATTTGACTCTAAACTCGTGCTTTTTGTAATACGTTATTTTTTGTATGAGAATGCCTCAAGTTATCGCTAAATAAGTGAATTCCTAAATAGTCTAACCCTGCCAAGGTCTCTGAGCGCATACACCGCTCTTATTGGTCGATTTTATTTGCAATACTATTTTGGTCTGGTGTTTTTGGTGTTTTCACATCATTTTCCAATTTTTGTTAAATTCTTTGAGTTTTATCCCTTGTTTGTCAAAGGTCAACACTGATAATAACCAAATGTGGTTAGGGTTAGGGTTAGGGTTAGGGTTAGCCCTAACCCTAACCCCTAACCCTAAGACAGTATGTTGGTGTAAATGCTCAGTTATTCAGGTCAGAATACCCACACAGGTGTATGACGGTAGCAGGAGGACCCATTTATAGGTAGCCCTAACACACAATGACAAATTCAAACATTTTGGGTAGCTTGTATAATTAATCTCAAACAATAGTTTGATGATTAAGAGAAATCTAAATGTTTCTTGTGTGACTGCACTCTGGGGAACAATAGGGGCAGCAACACAGAAAATAATGTAAGTCTGGAGGATGAGGATCCAATCTGAGAATGCAGCTTAGTGTAAGGATTCGATGTGGCAGATAGATACATCTAAGAAGATCTAGAGACAGGAAGCATGGACAATGCTTTAAACACAGTCACAATGCACTACTAACCTCACCGTCAACAACTAGTTCAGACAGGTTGTCTGTGTGTGAGTGTAAGGCCATGCAGGAAGGCATCAGGGAAAAATGGATAACAGTAAATGAAAGACAGGAAGTAGGCTGTGTGTACAAGGAGGAGGCTTCTCCTGTCTTGGCCCTAATGGTCCAAATGAGGCTGTGGGAGAGGACTGGGGAATGTTCATGGTGGGAGTAGAGTGAGAATGGGAGAGTGCAGGACTGAAGGCATCTCAGCCTGGAGACGAAGGCAGACAAGAGTTAAGTGACTCAAGTTCGACACCATATGAGCTGGCAGCTTGTCACATCCCAGCCCATCACTGAGGGGCTGGACAGCAGAGCCCGTCTCAACACAGGGTAGCCTCCATTAGCTCATTAGACGCTTTTATTAGTTCTTTTTCCCTTTATAACAGTTTGAAATGTGGCAACAGATAAACATATAAACATTTAACTAAAACATTTGAGTTCAGCAAGGGTTCCTGTGAAAAGTCCCCTCACTCACCCAACTACTGAACCATGAAAGAAATGGACACTTTTTGCACATTTTGCTGTGTCATGGGGTAAAAAATTACAGAGCTTGTTGCATCAAAGCCAAGACGGCTGCAGGCTGTGGCTCTGGGTCTGCAGGAAATGCAGTAAGTTGTTATCCTGCAGTGCACAAACGTGCGCTCAGCAGCAGCCCCACACCGTTGGTCACACTCAACACATACATGTGCTGTTCGCTTACCCTCTTCATTAATGCAACAACTGTCTGTGGGAAATAATTAGGAGACGCATGTTCCAAATATGGAATTTCCATCCTTTTAGTGACTTTACATCGACGTGCACGTGGTGGCCTAGAGTAGAGACGTGAGGCTGGGCTGAGCCCCTACCTGCAACTGTGCCGGTGTGTCCCAGAAATGTGACAAATGCATCATTTTGTAGAAAAAGTATGCAGCATCACATTTTCTGCTTGGCACACATTCAGACTGCCTTGTTTTTAGTTATTAGTACTAGTATTAGTATTAGTAGTAGTGAGTGCTGTTATCATTACCAGGATTGTTAAAACGTCAACCCTTCCTGGCTGCACTGCATGCCAGCAGCAAAACGAATGAATGAGCTGGACTGTCACAGCTCCCTCCACCCGCTTCCCTCCTGCCCTCAGGAGTTTCCCACTTTACCTGTCAGCCACGCCCACCTCATCAGGCCAACTCCAGCCACCTGTCAGCTCAGCTGCAGCTCATCCCAACGATCACAGCATATAAGCCTCTCCTGCACTCTACTCCTCTCTTGTTCTTCAGCTTTGATTCAACTTTCCAGCATTATTTTCCTGCCTGGCTTCCTGTTACCGACCCTGCCTGTCTTTGTTCTGCCTGCCTCGCCTGTTCCCTGGAAAACCTACCTGCTTTCTGACCACGCACTCTGCCTCCGTGTCTCCAGCTATAATCTGCTTCCCCGGCTTCGACTCTTCTGCCTGGCCTCAAATCGTCTGCCACTCACCTCTCATCGGTACCTCTGCCTTGCTGCCCGGCTCTGGCCCCCTCCCCTCTGGGCCCCATTCCACCAAGAGTAAGCCCATTCCCTTTCCCTGATCCTAAACCCAGAGACTCCTTTCGGGCCACTCTCTCGTCGCTGCTTTTTGTGGATGACGTAGTTCTTCTGGCGCCATCGAACAGGGACCTCCAACAAATGCTGGAACGGTTCTCGACCGAGTGTGAAGCGGCAGGGATGCGGATCAGCACCTCCAAGTCAGAGTCCATGGTCCTCGCTCGGAAAAACGTAGAGTGCGTTCTCTGGGTTGGGTAGGAGGTCCTGCCCCAGGTGGAGGAGTTCAAGTATCTCGGGATCTTGTTCACGAGTGAGGGTAGGATGGAAGGGGAGACCGACAGGCAGATCGGAGCGGCGTCAGCAGTGATGACGGTGCTTAACCAATCCATCGTGGTGAAGAAGGAGCTGAGACAGAAGGCAAAGCTCTCGATTTACCGGTCGATCTACATCCCAGTCCTCACCTATGGCCATCAACGCTGGGTGATGACCGAAAGAACGAGATCGCGGATACAAGCGGCTGAAATGAGTTTCCTCCGTAGGGTGGCCGGGCTCAGCCTTAGAGATAGGGTGAGAAGCTCAGACATCCGGGAGGAGCTCGGAGTAGAGCCGCTGCTTCTCCACATCGAGAGGAGTCAGTCGGGGTGGCTCGGGCATCTGGCCAGGATGCCTTCCGGACGCCTCCCTTTGGAGCTGTTCTGGACATCTCCCACCGGGAGGAGGCCTCGTGGCTGGCCCAGGACTAGGTGGAGAGATTACATCTCTCGCCTGGCTTGGGAGCGGCTGGGGGTTCCCCTGGAGGAGCTGATAGAAGTGGCCGGGGAGAGGGACGTCTGGGCACCCTCCTGAAGCTGCTGCCCCCGCGACCCGGATCCGGATAAGTGGGAGAAAACGAAACGAATCCAAAAAGTGGGTATTAATTCGTGCAATATTTGAGAATGCCACATTTAACAATCTACTAGAGATCCCAAGCCAACGAGATGGCGTTGAGTAGAGTGCCCTGTCTACTTCATGCGGGATGTGAAGTGGCACGCTCGATATGTCACTGTCTTGTAATACAGACACACATTGTGCTCTGGCTCCTTGGAAAGTCACCATAGCTGCATCTCCTGCAGATTTGCCTCAGAATAAAACAATTACCTGTGTCTACAAACACCTGGTGGGGCGAGTCTTATTCCTACCATTTGTCAACAGATTGGGTTATTGGGTAAATATCTTACTGTCTTCCACACTGCATGAAAATAGCGCAGCAGAATTCTGTCAACAGAGATGGAGCTCTGAAGACTTTTTTGCCCCGTTTTTTTTCAGTCAAACAAATCAAATGTGTAGCTCTACGATCTTTATTGGAAGTGCATGTGTGGGACGTCATGTTCAGGAAATCCCACCAATGGAGAATTGTTTCTCCAGAGCTCGTGTAGCGATATGACTCGGCTTTTTATCACAGCTGACTCAGCTTTTTGAATGGAAACAATGCTAAGAATGTCTAGGTGTAGCCAAGGGCCGGAGGTCATACGGTTTGGGAACCACAGGATTTTATCCTTGCATTTTCACTTGTCCCGTTGGCTTCCTCAAACCAGAACCACGAGCTTGTACTGGGGTGTTTTGCTGCTGAGTGCGAAGCAGCTGGGATGAAAAATACTACCTCCAAATCCGAGGCCATGGTTCTCAACCAGAAAAGGGTGGTTTGCCCACTCCAATTTGGTGGAGAAGTTCTGCCCTAGCCCTAGATGAGACTCTTTGTTTTACTAATATACATGATACGGTTTTAGAAATGTTTAGCTGTCGACAGCCCTCCTGCAGCCAAGTCGAGACACAGGACATTGTTTTAGAGTGTAGCAGCAACAATGTTTTTGAAACAACCATGAACAAAGAAAACCATGTCGTCTGCATACATTTGGCATTCAGCTTCAGGACAAAAGTGGGCAAATCATTGATGTAAAGACTAAACAGGAGGGGGTCTAATATTGATCCCTGAGGGACTCCGGAAGTTAGGCCAAGAAAGTCGGATCTGCAGTTGTAACTGATACTGATTGTGTTTGATCATGCAGATATGATTCAATCCAGCTCACAGGTTGCGAGAGAAGGTGAATTTTGAGTGCTTGTTCAGAAGAACAGAGTGATTTACTGTGTCGAAAGGTTTCCTAAGGTCCAAGAACACCACCTCTACCACTCCACCCTTTTCCAGAAAAGATTTCTTTTTTCTGAATGAAGAGGCACGTAGCCATTCAGTGGAACGGTTGGATCTGAGACCAAACCGCATGGCATGGAGAGACGGAGCTGCTGCTGAAGTGATGGACAAGCCGCTCTGCCACCCATTTTGGAAATAGCCGGAAAAATGCTTGTTGGTCGGTAGTTATGCAGATGTTGAGTCACTGGATTTAAAAACTGGGGAGACAGATTCCAGGCCTTTGGAAAGTGACCAGATGAAATTGAAAGATTAATGAGCTGATTAACTGATTGGCTTAGAAAAGTCAATTAAAGAAAGTGGCTGGTCCAAATCCCAAACCTAAACCCCAACCTGTACCCCAACCTGAACCCCAACCTAAACCCCAACCTGTACCCCAACCTGTACCCCAACCTAAACCCCAACCTAAACCCCAACCTAAACCCCAACCTGAACCCCAACCTAAACCCCAACCTGAACCCAACCTAAACCCCAACCTGAACCCCAACCTGAACCCCAACCAAAACCCCAACCTGAACCCCAACCTAAACCCCAACCTAAACCCCAACCTAAACCCCAACCTGAACCCCAACCTGAACCCCAACCTGAACCCCAACCTAAACCCAAACCTGAACCCCAACCAAAACCAAAACCCCAACCTAAACCCCAACCTCAGCCTACGGGTCAGAGGACAGCTGTCGCACCTTCTTGAACACCATGAAGGGAATAATATCATGCTTCACAAGAAAGATGAAACAGAAACATGGATCTAAGAACCTCTTCAGAAAGGGCACACTAGTGAGAGACAAACCTTTAAAATACTCAGGAATAAAGTTTTATGAAATATAAGATAAGGCAGATAGATAGTGGCGGGGCACCGAGGGCACCAGCCAGGGGAGACTGTGACAGGCACTGGAAGATCGGAGGGTTTCTCTTCTCAGGAGGAGCTTCCCAACCAAGATAAAAACATGCACCAGTCAGCCATCTTTTAAAAATAAAGAGATTAAGAGATGGAACAAAAACGCTCAAGACTGTCAAACACCTTTGATAGTTATTTGGATGGTTTTTAATAACTTCTATGACTTTTTGCCTGCTTTTAATAACTTTTTAACTGCACTGTCTTGTCATTATTCTTACTGGCTCATAGTGTCAATACTCCTCCCCTCCTCTCTCCCCTCATCCTTCCCTTCCCCTCTTCTCCTTTCCTCTCCCCTCCTCCTTTATCATATTATATTTATCTATTTAAATTGGAAAAGAATCAATCAGAGAAAATCACAGGTTTTGAATCATTTTGATTCCTACGATAATCAGGTTTCATGTTTGATCCAAGAAGAATCGCAGCATCATTAAGCTGCGGTAGTTTATGAAAAATAAAGGCCAGTCTGGTGGGAAGATGGAGAGACGGAGGGGAAAGACAGAGGTGTCCATGTCCCCCATTCTGCCAATAAACAAAGGTAAAGAGCGAGTGTGACACTCGATGCTGCAGTCACTCCTCCACCTGCCGGCTCAGGTTCCTCACCAGCCTATTCTGCCAGTCGTGGGACAAAGGCGGTGCAGAAGCCAACACCTCTCTCCTCCAGGGGCGTCTGGATACAATGGGGAGAGAAAACAGCCAAACACCACCTTTGTTTGCTGAGATTAAAACATGTTGCATCCTCTGCCATTAACTCCCCCCAGAGGAAACTCTAGCAGGAGGCTGCAACTGTCCGGGAACTCTCACTTCATCGTCCACGGCGCAGAAAATCAGCCTCATTATTTCAGGGATTCTTATTGTTTGAGTGTCATTGTGGTACGTCTGATGACGTGATTAGCCAAGCTGGCACAGGCTGAATAGGCCTAACCCTAACCACCTAACCCTAACCCGTTAATCCTAACCATCTAACCCTAACCCTCTAACCCTAACCCTCTAACCCTAACCTAACCCTCTAACCCTAACCCTCTAACCGTAACCCTCTACCCCTAACCCTCTAACCCTAACCCGTTAATCCTAACCATCTAACCCTAACCCCCTAACCTAATGCTAACCCTCTAACCCTAACCCGTTAATCCTAACCATCTAACCCTAACCCCCTAACCTAATGCTAACCCTCTAACCCTAACCCTCTAACCCTAACCTAACCCTCTAACCCTAACCCTCTAACCCTAACCCGTTAATCCTAACCATCTAACCCTAACCCTCTAACTGTAACCCTCTAACCCTAACCCGTTAATCCTAACCCTCTAACCCTAACCCTAATCCGTTAATCCTAACCCGTTAACCCTAACCCTCTAACCCCCTAACCTAATGCTAACCCTCTAACCCTAACCCTCTAACCCTAACCCGTTAATCCTAACCCTCTAACCCTAACCCTAATCCGTTAATCCTAACCCGTTAACCCTAACCCTCTAACCCCCTAACCTAATGCTAACCCTCTAACCCTAACCCTCTAACCCTAACCCGTTAATCCTAACCCGTTAACCCTAACCCCCTAACCTAATGCTAACCCTCTAACCCTAACCCTCTAACCTAATGCTAACCCTCTAACCCTAACCCGTTAATCCTAACCCTCTAACCCTAACCCGTTAATCCTAACCCTCTAAGCCTAACCCTCTAACCCTAACCTAATGCTAACCCTCTAACCCTAACCCCCTAACCCGTTAATCCTAACCCTCTAACCCTAACCCGTTAACCCTAACCCTCTAACCCTAACCTAATGCTAACCCTCTAACCCTAACCCGTTAATCCTAACCCTCTAACCCTCTAACCATCTAACCCGTTAATCCTAACCCTCTAACCATCTAACCCTAACCCGTTAATCCTAACCCTCTAACCATCTAACCCTAACCCTCTAACCCTAACCCTCGGCTGTGCTCCGGCTCAGCTAGATGTAACATTGGTGCTGTGTCCGTTCTGGTGTTTAGCAGCCTGATTGTTGCTAACTGAAACTAAATAAGTGTTAACATCAGAGCGTCCAGTCTTAGCTTCCATCGTTTCCCGCCTTCCATAAAGGGAACCGGGGCTCTGGTAACAACTCATTCATCCAAGTGAAGGAGGCTGATCCACAGACGTTGAGAACGTGAAGACTTAAAGACTGGAACTCTGGAACTGGAACACGTAAAGCAAAACAACTATTATTATTATTATAAAGGTCATTAGGTGACATCTGAAGCAACACGTGCATCCCATCTTCCAACCTCTTTGTGGCCCCATACATGTCCCAGCTCCACAGTAGGGGGGTCCTCTCTCATCAACTGGATCAGGGGTGCTCAATACGTCGATCTACCGATAGTACCTCGGTGATCGACCGGTGGATCGCCACAGTAAAGAAATAGACGTCAGCGGATCCTCCGTGCGTCACTTGGTTGTTCTACAGGGCAGCCGGTCACATGACAGCTGGATGTTTGACACTTGGGTCACTGTGCAAACAGCGGCTCTAAGTGCAGCAAAGCTAACAAGCTAGTCACTTTGTTACGGCCAATTTTTTGCTTTTGCTCTTTTTCTCTTAAACTTAAGAAAGGGTATAAAAATGAAAGATGAGATTTTGATACTACAAGCCGACATTGAGCTGAAGACCAGAGCTCATGGACAGTTCTGGAACCTACTAGCAGAGGGAAAGTAGCCCAACAGGACCTCCACCATGACTGATGAACATTTGGAAGTGTGCTTGAGGCTAGCTGTCAGCAGCTACTGTCCGGACGGCGCAGCCCTGGCGGATTCAGTTCAGTGCAAGCGTGAACTTGGGGAACGGTAGAGCTAATTATGCCGTGTTGTGCAACATCTGCGGTTACACAACGTACATCAACATAAATGGTGAGAATCCTCAATATATTTCTCAATAAATATAACGGTCAATCATTTTGACTTGGTCATTTCCTAAGTAGCTCGTAGGCTGAGGAAGTGGGAGCACCCTGAGCTAAAGGCCGTTTGCTAACCTCCTCACAGTCCTGCCTCCGAGTTTAAAAAGGGAGAACAATATTCTGAGGAGGTTATTTAGAAGAAAACTGACCAATGAACATTTTTAATGGAGTGTTTTTAGATTAGATAGAGTTATTATTCCCCTGGGGAGGCCTCCACGTGGGACCTGGGTTTGGGGTGATCCAAGAGGGTTCAGCAAGAGTTTGTGAGTAGCAACACATTTCAATGAATGAGATGAAGTGGGGAAGAGGTGTTAGGAGTTCCCGAGTTAACCCTAAACCTGATTTGAGATTGATTTAGTTAGAACCTCAACTTTTTTTACATGCAGGTTGAGAATAGTTTTCACTAACAAGATCTAAAATACATATTCCACTAGCTGTGACCTGTACTAGTAGTACTAGACCAGAAATCAGCTGCTAGACAACAAAATGTGACCCCAGACCAACTATCAGTCATGACATTTGCATTATTTTATAAAAGGAATGACCTATAAAGGTTTCCCCACTTGGACCACAGCACCATTACACTAGGCAATGATGCTGAACCAGTTACCAGTACCCACTGGTCCTGTTCCTCCCTGCAGGGTCTGCTGGACCACTGGTCCTGTTCCTCCCTGCAGGGTCTGCTGGACCACCGGTCCTGTTCTTCCCTGCAGGGTCTGGTGCCACTGGTCCTGTTCCTCCCTGCAGGGTCTGCTGGACCACTGGTCCTGTTCTTCCCTGCAGGGTCCGGTGCACTGGTCCTGTTCCTCCCTGCAGGGTCTGCTGGACCACTGGTCCTGTTCTTCCCTGCAGGGTCTGGTGCCACTGGTCCTGTTCTTCCCTGCAGGGTCTGGTGCCACTGGTCCTGTTCCTCCCTGCAGAGGGTCTGGTGCCACTGGTCCTGTTCCTCCCTGCAGGGTCTGGTGCCACTGGTCCTGTTCCTCCCTGCAGGGTCCGGTGCACTGGTCCTGTTCCTCCCTGCAGGGTCTGCTGGACCACTGGTCCTGTTCCTCCCTGCAGGGTCTGCTGGACCACTGGTCCTGTTCCTCCCTGCAGGGTCTGCTGGACCACCGGTCCTGTTCTTCACTGCAGGGTCTGGTGCCACTGGTCCTGTTCCTCCCTGCAGGGTCTGCTGGACCACCGGTCCTGTTCTTCCCTGCAGGGTCTGGTGCCACTGGTCCTGTTCCTCCCTGCAGGGTCTGCTGGACCACTGGTCCTGTTCCTCCCTGCAGGGTCTGCTGGACCACTGGTCCTGTTCCTCCCTGCAGAGGGTCTGGTGCCACTGGTCCTGTTCTTCCCTGCAGAGGGTCTGGTGCCACTGGTCCTGTTCCTCCCTGCAGGGTCTGCTGGACCACTGGTCCTGTTCTTCCCTGCAGGGTCTGGTGCCACTGGTCCTGTTCCTCCCTGCAGGGTCCGGTGCCACTGGTCCTGTTCCTCTCTGCAGGGTCTGGTGCCACTGACCTTTGACCTTTACACTAGCGTGTCTCCAACAGCCCACAACTCCATGAAAATGTTAAAAACAGACATGAACAAATGAGCAGCGTCCCTTTGAGGACCTGCCACCCCACTTCCCACCATCCCAGTAAAGCAAAGAGGGTCTGATGCACTTTATTCCCGTCTGTGAACCACTACAGTGATATCAGCTGTCCTCCATCAGAGGAGGACTCTCAATAAAGGTCTGGAAGGTCTCAGCATGCAGAGTGAAGGTCCAGCCGCTCTTCTACCGATGGTGGTGAGGAGACGGAACATTCTCCAGCATTAGCATCTCTTAGCATCCATGAAACATGTCAAAGAGCAAATGAAAGTCATCAGATTATCAGTTTCATACGAGCTACACATGCAGGTCCAGGCTCGTTAGCTCACTACAATAAAGAAATGGAGGTCCACACCACCCAGGTCCTGCTCGTTGAGCACGCTGCTCCACACAACCCTGCTCAATCATGGATAAAATCATCTTCTTTAATGCTCAAACTCCCCTTTCAAAGTCATTGGTTTAATGAACTGAATTTTGCAGTTTTTGCTCTTCTTGATAGAAAAGGGACCAAAGCCTTCCACGATGGTGATGGACCTCACAACCTTTGGTGACAGGCCGATCAGAACGATGCCATCAGATGGAGTGAGAGCAGAGCTGCAGATGTCGGTCATGGGTTAGGGTTAGTCAAGTTCCACAGCAAAATAAATAAAGGAGACACTTCAGAACAGAAATTTACTAAAGAGAGAGAGAATGCAGATGTTGTTGGTTCCTCCATTTGATAGAAGCACTAGAAATGTCTGTGTTGTCTGTCATCTGAGGGAGAAACATCTGGAGGTCCACCTCTTTAGCTCACTTGGGCTGATCCTTGAGCTGGTGCTCCCGAAGAGCCCCGGTGAAGGTGGCTGTCCACACATGAAGAGCCGTCCCGGCTGAAAGTGTCAGAAACAGAAGGAAGGCCACCTGGAAGCCAAACCAGTCCACCACACCTCCAGCCACAGCGCTGAACGTCAGCTTGCCCAGCACCTCCAACGTTGCCAGAAAACTGTAGTGGGTTGCCTGAAAGACCAAGACGGAGAGGAGGAGTCAACCAGGAAGAGGGAGGAGTGGACACGCTGTTGCCGTTTATTACCATGGACAACATGTTGGAGAACATGTTGGAGAACATTTATTACCATGGAGAACATGTTGGAGAACATTTATTACCATGGAGAACATGTTGGAGAACATTTATTACCATGGAGAACATGTTGGAGAACATGTTGGAGAACATTTATTACCATGGAGAACATGTTGGAGAACATTTATTACAATGGAGAACATGTTGGAGAACATGTTGGAGAACATTTATTACCATGGAGAACATGTTGGAGAACATTTATTACCATGGAGAACATGTTGGAGAACATTTATTACCCCAGAGAGGAGCTGAGCGGGACCCTAACCCCAGAGAGGAGCTGAGCGGGACCCTAACCCAGAGAGGAGCTGAGCGGGACCCTAACCCCAGAGAGGAGCTGAGCGGGACCCTAACCCAGAGAGGAGCTGAGCGGGACCCTAACCCAGAGAGGAGCTGAGCGGGACCCTAACCCAGAGAGGAGCTGAGCGGGACCCTAACCCCAGAGAGGAGCTGAGCGGGACCCTAACCCCAGAGAGGAGCTGAGCGGGACCCTAACCCCAGAGAGGAGCTGAGCGGGACCCTAACCCAGAGAGGAGCTGAGCGGGACCCTAACCCCAGAGAGGAGCTGAGCGGGACCCTAACCCCAGAGAGGAGCTGAGCGGGACCCTAACCCCAGAGAGGAGCTGAGCGGGACCCTAACCCCAGAGAGGAGCTGAGCGGGACCCTAACCCAGAGAGGAGCTGACTGGAGCTGCCGTCCACAAGTGCTGCAGCTGCTTTCCTCCACCAGGGTTTCAGTGGTCCGGCTGTTCTCTGACCCTGAATCAGTGGTCTGAAGACCATCATGTGGGCCAGTAGAGACGTAGCAGCTCTCGCTAGGCTACATGCTATCGTATCCCTAAAGGCTGTGGTTTCTGGAACAGCAGCAGATCGTTCCATCGTCTCCTCAGCTTGATGGCGAGAGTCACATTAGTGAGGAATAAAATGCTTTATGATTTCAAGTAAAAGGAGAAAAACTCTACCAAGTTGAAAATTGTCTGGCGAGTACGTGCACGCCAAAAGCTGGTGCACGATCATGGAAGATGATGGAAGCCTCTCCACAGCGAAGTGGAGAGGCTTTATTCTGAGCAACTTGTTGAACAGATTTGGTTTCTGTCTCATGGGGATCGTTAGCAAGCACTCACACGATCAGCTTTCTGTCAGTGGATAGCGCTAGCTTCAATAGCACACACACTCACACTCACACACACGCGCGCACGCACACACACACACTCACACAGCTAAAAAAAAAGCAGGCTAACCCTATACTGTATAAAGGAAAGCTATCACATTAGCTCAGGGTTGTCAGCTACGCTCTTATTGATTTGTGCTTTCATTCATTTTATTAATAAGTAGATCTGGTTACATGTAGCCCCGCCCCTTTTTAACCCATTTAAAGAGTGACAGCAATTTAAATGATAATTTGTCACCTTGGAGACATTGACTGACTGACGTGTGAATGCTTGTGTGAACAGGAATCACCTCCAGGCAACGATGGCCCAGTTACTACGAGGACAAAAAGACTTGTTGAAAGAGAAGAAAATTAGAGAGGAGAAGATAAAGTCAGGAGTGGAAAACAAAGCCTTTAAAAGCTAAAGACAGGACAAAGAGGGAAGTGTCTCAAGGAGGGCACCAAAGACCAAAGCAGCAAACAGGAAAGATTTGATTTTCCATGTGGGGGGAGAGACAGAGGGGAGGAGAGCTGTTATCAAAGCTAAACAGGAAGACTTTAACTGGAAGTCCCTCTTTCTTAGAAGAACAGAGGCTCCAACCAAGCTAACGTTCATGTTGAGATGCTCCAGGAGGGTCGTTTCCTCTGTTACCTAAAGGACGCTAGAGTACTTTTAAATCAAAGCCAAGATCAGTAGAGTTGAACCCATCCGCGTTAGCATCAGTAGAGTTGAACCACTCCTGGGCTACCACCTTATCGTGGTGGAAGGGTTTGCGTGTCCCAATGATCCTCGGAGCTCCGTTATCTGGGGCTTTATGCCCCTGGTAGGGCCACCCATGGCAAACAGGTCCTAGGTGAGGGATCAGACAAAGCGTAGCCCAGGACCCCCTAATGATGAAGAACAACATTGGTGCCAAGTTTCCCTTCCGGGTCACCGGGGCCCCCTCCTGGAGCCAGGCCTGGGGGTGGGGCACGTTGGCGAGCGCCTGGTGGCCGGACCTCTGCCCATGGAGTCCGGCCGGGCACAGCCCAAAGAGGCAACATGGGACCCCCTTCCCGTGGGCTCACCACCTGCAGGAGGGGCCAAGGGGGTCGGGTGCAATGTGTGTTGGGTAGCGGCCGAAGACAGGGACCTTGGCGGTCTGATCCCTGGCTGCATAAACTGGCTCTAGGGACATGGAATGTCACCTCTCTGGTGGGAAAGGAGCCTGAGCTTGTGTGTAAGGTTGAGAAGTTCCGACTACATATAGTTGGCCTCACCTCGACGCATAGCAAGGGCTCTGGAACCAGTCTTCTCGAGAGGGGTTGGACTCTCGACCACTCTGGAGTTGCCGATGGTGAGAGGCGACGGGCAGGGGTGGCAATTCTGGTTGCTCCCCAGCTCAGTGCCTGTATATTGGAGTTTACCCCGGTGGATGAGAGGGTAGCCTCCCTTCGCCTTCGGGTGGGGGGACGGATCCTGACTGTTGTTTGTGCCTATGGTCCAAACAGCAGTTCAGCGTATCCACCCTTTTTGGAGTCCTTAGAGGGAGTGCTGGAGAGTGCTCCTTCTGGGGGCTCCCTCCTCCTCCTGGGTGACTTCAATGCTCACGTTGGCAATGACAGTGTGACCTGGAGAGGTGTGATTGGGAAGAACCGCCCCCCTGATCTGAACCCGAGCGGTGTTTTGTTATTGGACTTCTGTGCTCGTCTCAGATTGTCCATAACGAACACCTTGTTCAGACATAAAGGCGTCCACATGTGCACTTGGCACCAGGACGCCTTAGGCCGCAGATCAATGATCGACTTTGTGGTTGTGTCATCGGATTTGCGGCTGCATGTTCTGGACACTCGGGTGAAGAGAGGGGCGGAGCTGTCAACTGATCACCACCTGGTGGTGAGTTGGCTCCGATGGTGGGGAAGGATGCCGGACAGACCCGGCAGGCCCAAACGTATTGTGAGGGTCTGCTGGGAACGCCTGGCATTGTCTCCTGTCAGAAGGAGCTTCAACTCACGCCTCCGGGAGAGCTTTGACCATGTCCCGGG
Source organism: Takifugu rubripes (assembly GCF_901000725.2). Lineage (NCBI taxonomy): Eukaryota > Metazoa > Chordata > Actinopteri > Tetraodontiformes > Tetraodontidae > Takifugu > Takifugu rubripes. The sequence continues at coordinate 821,270 of NC_042305.1, forward strand.
GGAGGCGGGGGACATTGAGTCTGAGTGGACCGTGTTCCGTGCCTCCATTGTTGAGGCAGTTGACCGGTGCTGTGGCCGCAAGGTGGTTGGTGCCTGTCGTGGCGGCAATGCCCGAACCCGCTAGTGGACACCAGCGGTGAGGGATGCCGTCAAGCTGAAGAAGGAGTCGTATCGGGCCTTACTGGCCTGTGGGGCAGCAGATAGGTCCCGGCAGGCCAAGCGGAGTGCAGCTAGGGCATGGGAAGAGTTCGGTGAGGCCATGGAGAACGACTTTCGGACGGCCTTGAAAAGGTTCTGGACCACCATCCGGCATCTGAGGAAGGGGAAACAGTGCACTGTCAACACTGTGTATAGTGGCGATGGTGTGCTGCTGATCTCAACTCGGGATGTTGTGGATTGGTGGAAGGAATACTTCGAGGACCTCCTCAATCCCACCAACACGCCTTCCAGTTAGGAAGCAGGGCTACATTTGGCCTATCCCCAGGGGACCTACACCCTCAGCAGGGTCTTCGAGGGTGCATGGGAGTTTGCCCAACCAGTCCACATGTGTTTTGTGGACTTGGAGAAGGCATTCGACCGTGTCCCTCGGGGGGTCCTGTGGGGGGTCCTCCGAGAGTATGGGGTGTCGGGCCCGCTGATACGGGCTGTCCGCTCCCTGTACGATCGGTGCCAGAGTTTGGTCCGTATTGCTGGCAGTAAGTCGAACTTGCTTCCAGTGAGGGTTGGCCTCCGCCAGGGCTGCCCTTTGTCACCGATTCTGTTCATAACTTTTATGGACAGAATTTCTAGGTGCAGTCATGGTGTTGAGTGGGTCCGGCTTGGTGACCTCAGGATTGGGTCTCTGCTTTTTGCAGATGATGTGGTCCTGTTGGTGTCATCGGCCCATGACCTCCAACGATCACTGGATCGGTTCGCTGCCGCATGTGAAGCGGCTGGGATGAAAATCAGCACCTCCAAATCCGAGGCCATGGTTCTCGACCGGAAAAAGGTGGAGTGCCTTCTCCGGGTAAAGGAGGAGATCCTGCCCCAAGTGGAGGAGTTCAAGTACCTCAGGGTCTTGTTCAGGAGTGAGGTCAGAATGGAGCGGGAAGTCGACAGGTGGATCGGTGCGGCGTCGGCAGTAATGCGGACTCTGCACCGGTCCGTAGTGGTGGAGAGAGAGCTGAGCCGAAAGGCAAAGCTCTCGATTTACCGGTCAATCTTCGTTCCTACCCTCACCTATGGTCATGAGCTTTGGGTAATGACCGAAAGAACAAGATCACGGGTACAAGCGGCTGAAATGAGCTTCCTCCGTAGGGTGGCTGGGCTCTCCCTTAGAGATAGGGTGAGAAGCTCTGCCATCTGGGAGGAGCTCGGAGTAGAGCCGCTGCTCCTCCGCGTTGGGAGGAGCCAGATGAGGTGGCTTGGGCATCTAGTTAGGATGCCCCCTGGACGCCTCCCTGGTGAGGTGTTCGGGGCATGTCCCTCCGATAGGGGACCCCCGGGAAGACCCAGGACACGTTGGAGAGACTATGTCTCTCGACTGGCCTGGGAACGCCTGGGGATCCCTCCGGATGAGCTGGAAGAAGTGGATGGATGGATGGATGGATGGATGGATGGATGGATGGACGGAGTTGAACCCATGCACGCTAGCATCAGTAGAGTTGAACCCATGCATGTTAGCATCAATAGAGTTGAACCCATGTACGCTAGTATCAGTAGAGTTGAACCCATGCATGTTAGCATCAGTAGAGTTGAACCCATGCATGTTAGCATCAGTAGAGTTGAACCCATGTACGCTAGTATCAGTAGAGTTGAACCCATGTACGCTAGTATCAGTAGAGTTGAACCCATGCATGTTAGCATCAGTAGAGTTGAACCCATGTACGCTAGTATCAGTAGAGTTGAACCCATGCATGTTAGCATCAGTAGAGTTGAATCCATGTACGCTAGCATCAGTAGAGTTGAACCCATGTACGCTAGCATCAGTAGAGTTGAACCCATGCATGTTAGCATCAGTAGAGTTGAACCCATGCACGCTAGCATCAGAGGCAGCAGAAGGAGGCCGGTGTTCCAGTTACCTGAATGCCTTCGTCAGCTCTCTGGCTGCAGTGCATCATGGTTGTGAACGTGAGCGTGGTGATGAGACCCCCCAGGAAGTGTTGCACGCTCAAGCTCAGCACAGCCAAACCTGGAGGAGCAAACACGTGTGAGAATGGCTCCTTTGATCAGACAGAAAAGATAAGCTTGTCTTCACAGTCGCTGCTGCTTCCACATGTACAGAGAGGAGTGAGAAACAGCCCCCCACCCCCCCACCTAGAACAGACAGAGAAATGTGCTGTATCCTCTGAGGAGACGTTGCAGAGCAGCAGGGAAACACAGAGGCTGTCTGTGGCCCCAACACTCAATTATTCACTCAGCCATCACAGCTTCCCCTGGATCAGGTTCTTTAGTCCCCGACACCAGGCTGATCAGGCTGAGGAGGCTCTGAAGAGTCTGAGGAGTCTGAAGGTTATCATGGAATATTGAAATATGGGAAACTCTGTTTTGGTTTGGTTGAGTTTTCCTCAAAACTTTGTTCTGGAGTGGAAGCAAGCGGGAGCGTTTGGGTCTGATGGAGCAACAGCAGACGGATGGATCCCAGAACCCCCCCCCAGATCCCTGTGTGGTGGGAAGAGACGTGTCACTGAGACATTAATAACTCAATGGCTCTCCTGGGGGGGCAATAAGACCTGTCCATCAATGCCCCCCATGATGCTCCCACCTGTTTCAAAGGGAGCCTAAAGTGACCCCAGAGGCCGAATTTCTTCTGGATTTTGGGACGGTGACTTGGAGACAATGTCTCCGTGAGAGGACGACAAGGTGCTGATGACTTCATCTATGGTGGAGCCACATGGAGTCTGAGGTACCTGGCAGATGGGAGCAGACGTGCACGAGGACGTGCACGTGTTGGGTTCAGTGTCAGTGGGGGGCTCGCTCACCTTTCAGGAGAGTTGATGGTTCCAGGACGGTGAGCAAAGAGCTTTGGAACACCATGCTGATGGTTCTCAGCACAAAGACGCGTCGCATGATGGCGCCGATACTGAGGAGGGACGAGAACACAGCATCAGTGCTGCTGACCAGGGTTAAGGGTTAGGGGTTAGGGTTAGGGTTAGAGGGTTAGGGGTTAGGGGTTAGGGGTGGGTTAGGGGGTTAGGGGTTAGGGCTAACCCGATACTGAGGAGGGACGAGAACACAGCATCAGTGCTGCTGACCAGGGTTAGGGTTAGGGGTTAGGGGTTAGGGCTAACCCAATACTGAGGAGGGACGAGAACACAGCATCAGTGCTGCTGACCAGGGTTAGGGTTAGGGGTTAGGGTTAGGGGTGAGGGTTAGGGGTGAGGGTTAGGGGTGAGGGTTAGGGGTTAGGGGTTGGGTTAGGGGTTAGGGTTGGGTTAGGGTTAGAGGGTTAGGGGTTAGGGGTTAGGGTTGGGTTAGGGGTGAGGGTTAGGGTTGGGTTAGGGGTTAGGGTTGGGTTAGGGGTGAGGGTTAGGGTTGGGTTAGGGGTTAGGGCTAACCCGATACTGAGGAGGGACGAGAACACAGCATCAGTGCTGCTGACCACCCTGCAGAAGTTGAGAAGCAACTTATTGTTGCATGTCTGAAGCACATGAGGCGGTAAACAAGGCCCCAGGCATAAATGGACCCCCCTCAGGGTTGGTTGGTGACGTAATCAATAACCTCAGGAGATCCCCAGCATGAGAATGACAATTAATCACCGTTAACCAGCTCCTAAAACACAGACGTGCACAATCACACAGCAGTGGTGATTCCTGAGTGGCACCAGGGATTAACCTCTGCCAATCACTCAGAGGATGCCTGCCACTCAAGGACTCCTCCTGGTTGTTGGGATGGAGGGGGGGGGGTGTATGTGTGTGTGTGTGTGTGTCAAAGAGCTGCCTCATGAACGCACCACAACCTGAGTTGGTCTCATCCTGATTGTTCAGGAACGAGTGTTCAGAGTGCAGTCAAAAACTGGACTCACCACTGGTCTCAACACTGGTCCCACTACTGGAACCACCACTGGTCCCACTACTGGACCCACCACTGGTCCCACCACTGGACCCACCACTGGTCCCACCACTGGACCCACCACTGGACCCACCACTGGACCCACCACTGAGCCGGTTGTTCTTGGATCAACCTCCCCAGTCGTTCCACACTTCTATACTAATCTGATTTTTGTACCGATTAGATCACTTCATGGATTAAGGAGTTACACTTGTTAGTCCACTTCCTATTGGGAGTTCCCGCCAGGTGGAGAGACTTGGACAGAAGTTTAGGAAAAGACACACAAGAAAACTTTTCCATGCAGGCAAACTCTTCCTCAATTTGAGTTCATGCTGTTCTATATAAAAGGGTTGAACAACCTTATAGAAATCAGACTCAAAGATAATCGTCTCTCCTAACCTAACCCTCTAACCCTAACCCTCTAACCTTAACCCCCTAATCCTAACCGTCTAACCCTCTAACCCTATCCCCCTAACACTAACACTAACCCTCAAACCCTAACCCTTACCCTCTAACCCTAACCCTTTAACCCCCTAACCCTCTAACCCTTAGCCTCTAACCCTAACCCCCTAATCCTAACCCTCTAACCCTAACCCTCTGACCCTAACCCCCTAACCCTCACCCTCTAACCCTAAGCCTCTAACCCTAACCCCACCCATAACCCTAACCCTCTAACCCTAACCCTCTAACCCTAACCCCACCCATAACCCCACCCCATAACCCTAACACTCACCCTCTAACCCTAACCCTCTAACCCTAACCCCACCCCATAACCCTAACCCTCTAACCCTAACCCCACCCCATAACCTTAACCCTCTAACCCTAACCCTCTAACCCTCTAACTCTAACCCTAACCCTCACCCTCTAACCCTCTAACCCTCTAACCCTAACCCTCACCCTCTAACCCTAACCCCACCCCATAACCCTCTAACCCTCTAACCCTCACCCTCTAACCCTCACCCTCTAACCCTCACCCTCTAACCCTCTAACCCTCACCCTCTAACCCTCACCCTCTAACCCTAACCATCTCTCCCCTTTTTCTGCTGGTCTGAGAAGCCAAAACAGAAAAAATGTAAGAAATAACTCAATAGAAAACATCTCGCCCTCACAGTCCAGGGTGATATAGAATGATTATATAGAATGATTATATAAAATGATTGTACAGAATGATTATATAAAATGATTGTATAGAATGATTGTATAGAATGATTGTATAGAATGGTTATATATAAATGATTGTAAAGAAATGAGAAATACTGTGAGCCTTCCTAAACCTTCTTATACCTTTTGTGCCTCCCATACGTTCCCCCTATACTCAGACAGGTATATTTGAGAGCGGTCCAGCATTCACATGCTAAGAAGCCTTTTCTTTTCCTGGTCCCTCACCTGCAGCCACAATCACCACATTCATGTCCCTCTCTGGAGACATGTGCATGAGAGAGAGACAGAGAGGGACAGAGAGAGAGACCTGCTAGGCTTCCACCTTACACAAGCTAGCCACCCATAATAGCCAAGAGCTCAGGTAGCAAAGGGGGTCATTCCCTGACCACTCAGCCATTTGTGATGGTGGAGGATAAAACTCCTCACGGAGCTCTTAGAGGTGGGACCACAGCCCAGTAGACAGCACTTTGTCTGCTCGTGCACGAGTGTGAGAGGCTGAGGAAGTGTCATCCCACGTGTGTGTGTGTGTGTGTGTGCTAATGACGGCGGTGCTAGCCACTGACAGGATGCATGTTTGGGGGGTTTACAAGCTACAGAACGGTAACCAGAGTTGTGCTGCTGGCTGCACACTGTGTTGACAGTCAGAAAAACATTTACACATCGATGTTTTCCTCTGAGATTTCAAAAGAACGTGGAAAAAACTATGCGCGTCCACCCAGATCCACAATAAGGCCTGAAAGCTCTGTGGTAAGCATGCCAGGCCAGTAGAGGGTGCTGTTCTGAGGAGCGTTAGCGACTGACTCTTCCTTAGCAAACGTAGCGAATGCTTCTCCACCGGTCAGAGTATTAAGACACCAAATTCACCAAATCGCTAACATAGCACAGTTTGCACATGTTGCACGGTAGGTGGCCATAGCGCTTGTTCTCCCCAGGTCTGGCCTCTTTATTTAGAACCTTTTAGAACATTTTCAAACCTTTTGACTCTGGAGCCATTTTCAGAAGCCAGAAAATCCCCAGAAAGCTTTAAGATCAACAACAACAGGAAGCCTCCATTCACACTAAAACAAGATAGGCCATCTCTGACTCACGTAGTGTCACCTTCCCTCACCTTTTAGCAATTAGCAGACATTTCTTCAAAGCAATAAAACAGCTAACCACTGAGAACAAAGAAGAACTTGATTCTGAAGGTACTGACTGGATCAGTTTTCCAGATCAACAGCTCATACTGTTATTATTCATCAACCTTTAATATTCACTATTACTGATCCACACTCATTGCTGTTGTCACATAATCCCAAGAAGCTTCTTCGTGCCGTGGAGACACACGGTTCACTGATGGCTGGTTTGGTTAGTGTCTGGTGAGGACATACGGCCCCTTATAAAGGTTTCGTTGTGTATAGTTCCCATGACATCGTCCGAGCCGGAGGCAGCATGTAGGAACGACGTGATCCGCACGGGCCTTCAACTCTCTGATCAGCACATCTGGCTCAGACCAAGAGTTAGCATGGCTCTACCATCAAATCCCAAGGGTGCGTTTGAGCGAGCGGGCACGTGCACATGCGTGTGTCAGCTCCAAAACAAGAATATGTTTCCTTTAATTACTGCACACATTCAGAAGAGACCCTGCAAAAGCACAGATGTAGCCAGAAGACAGTGATGCGGACACCTTTGGAAGAAGGCCCTGTGATACAAGCTCATCAATCAAGTTCTCCCCAAATGGAGACTCCAGCGCAGGTTTACCAAAGGAAGCTTCCTTTCAACCTCCCTGACAGCTTTGTTTCTGATTGTTGGAGCCTCAGCAGATACGCTTGATGACCTACCTGAACCGAGTGAGCAGCAGTCCTCCTAAAGATGAGCCACCAATGGAAAAGCCCATGGCAATCACCCCATTCCAAAAGCCCAGCTCCCTGGCAGTCATGTGATGGTCCAGCAGGAACAGAGGGAACATGGTCACCGCCCCCTGCTCACCTGTCAATCACACACAGATACAGGGTCAGGGTTAGGGTCAGGGTCAGCTTTGTTCGACATGCAGCTCCTCAACACACAACCAGGCGACGAGTTGGCTGAACAAGACGGTTTTCTAGAGATGACAAGAACCAACGTGCACATCAACATGCAGTGCACCTCAGCCTATTCCTGGAAAGTGTCAATAATAGATGGCTGACAAGAAAAAGAATCCCCCCAGTCACTTTATCAAACAGGGGCCTCGCACTTCTCCTACAGCACAAAACGAAAGCACAACAGAAACACAAAAACTTGCACAGATGAAACAGACCTCACAAAGACCTTTCAGTCAAAATGAAGTTTCTGTCAGGCGCTAACACTTCCTCTGTGTGGGGGGGGGAGGTTCTGCTGAACATTACAGTAAAATATTCAGTGGTGCCGACTCCACGCTCTTATTATATTAATGGAGACCGACTTCAGAAAGACGGGGGGACCACGGAGCTGCCTGAGTGACAGCCGGGCTCCCAGACTGCTGTCAAAGACGACGCAACACAGCCGACAAGTCACTCACTCAAGGCAGCGAGGAGACAAACAACAATAGAAGAGCAGGATGAAACGGAATGACGGAAAAAATAACAAGAGGAAGCAGAGAAGCTCCCAGTGATCCGGCGTGCAGCAGCAAAAGGAGGGGGTCACTGGTCCAACTGCTGGGACAATCCGGACAGGGACAGGGGGAGCAGAGGGACAGGGGGAGCAGAGGGACAGGGGGAGCAGAGGGACAAGGGGAGCAGAGGGACAGGGGGAGCAGAGGGACAGGGGGAGCAGAGGGACAAGGGGAGCAGAGGGACAGGGGGAGCACAGGGACAAGGGGAGCACAGGGACAAGGGGAGCAGAGGGACAGGGGGAGCAGAGGGACAGGGGGAGCAGAGGGACAGGGGGAGCAGAGGGACAAGGGGAGCACAGGGACAAGGGGAGCACAGGGACAGGGGGAGCACAGGGACAGGGGGGGCACAGGGAGAGGGGGAGCAGAGGGACAAGGGGAGCAGAGGGACAGGGGGAGCACAGGGACAAGGGGAGCACAGGGACAAGGGGAGCAGAGGGACAGGGGGAGCAGAGGGACAGGGGGAGCAGAGGGACAAGGGGAGCACAGGGACAAGGGGGAGCACAGGGACAGGGGGAGCACAGGGACAAGGGGAGCACAGGGACAGGGGGAGCAGAGGGACAAGGGGAGCACAGGGACAGGGGGGGGCACAGGGACAGGGGGAGCACAGGGACAAGGGGAGCACAGGGACAGGGGGGGCACAGGGACAAGGGGAGCACAGGGACAGGGGGGGGCACAGGGAGAGGGGGAGCACAGGGACAGGGGGAGCACAGGGACAAGGGGAGCACAGGTACGGGGGAGCACAGGGACAAGGGGAGCACAGGGACAAGGGGAGCACAGGGACAAGGGGAGCACAGGTACAGGGGGAGCACAGGGACAAGGGGAGCACAGGGACAAGGGGAGCACAGGGACAGGGGGAGCACAGGGACAAGGGGAGCACAGGTACAGGGGGAGCACAGGGACAGGGGGAGCACAGGGACAAGGGGAGCACAGGGACAGGGGGAGCACAGGGACAGGGGGAGCACAGAGACAAGGGGAGCAGAGGGACAGGGGGAGCACAGGGACAGGGGGAGCACAGGGACAAGGGGAGCACAGGGACAAGGGGAGCACAGGTACAGAGGGGGCACAGAGACAAGGGGAGCAGAGGGACAGGGGGAGCACAGGGACAGGGGGAGCACAGGAACGGGTCGTGTGCAGAGGAACCATGACCAGGAACGGGTCGTGTGCAGAGGAACCATGACTAGGAACGGGTCGTGTGCAGAGGAACCATGACTAGGAACGGGTCGTGTGCAGAGGAACCATGACCAGGAACGGGTCGTGTGCAGAGGAACCATGACCTCTCAAACCTGCCACTGCCCCCTACCCATGCGGTCCTTCACAAGTTACTCCCATCACTCTCATCAGTGATACCAGTCAGAAAGCCATCCACTCACCCAAGGGGAAGTTGAGGGTTTGAATCCAGCACAAGCGTCAACATTGGCCTGCCTGTTTACCCATGATCCTCTGCTTGCCAGCTTTTGCAACCCTGCCTTCAACTAATTATTTCTTTACAGTAGGGAGGGGGGGGGGGCACAGACAGCATTAGCAGGCTGATTATTCCTCTCTATAAATATTCTCAAAGCAACAATTGTCCATTTCAGTTGGGATTTCATTAGACATCAAAAAAGATTAAACAGCCAGAGTGAAAGGGAGGAGAAAAGGGTTTAATAAGAGAGAAGAGGGAGAGGAGAAAAACAGGGAGAAAAGATATGGGACAAAAGAGTGTGATGAGACCGAGGAGAAAAGAAGGAGAGGAAAGTGACGGCATGAAAAAATAGATAGAAAAATACACAGTGAAAGAAAGTGACAGTCATTTCATAAAAAGATGATCGAAAGAGTGGAAAACGAGAGTAGCCATAGGAGGAGGAGCAGGAGGAGCAGGATGAGGGGGAGGAGGGAGAAGAGGGGGAGGAGGGAGAGGAGGATGGGGAGGAGGAGGGGTGAGGGGGGGTGAGGGGAGGAGCAGGATGAGGGGGAGGAGGGGGTTAGGGTTAGAGGGTAAGGGTTAGGCAGGATGCATGTTTTTAGACAGTGGGTTAGGGTTAGGGTTAGGCATTAGGGGTTAGGGGTTAGGGTTAGGCATTAGGGTTAGGGTTAGGGGTTAGGGTTAGGCGTTAGGGGGTTAGGGTTAGGCATTAGGGGTTAGGGTTAGGCGTTAGGGTTAGGCATTAGGGGTTTGGATTAGGCATTAGGGGTTAGGGTTAGGGGTTAGGGTTAGGGCAGGGGTTAGGGTTAGGGTTAGGCATTAGGGGTTTGGATTAGGCATTAGGGGTTAGGGTTAGGGGTTAGGGTTAGGGCAGGGGTTAGGGTTAGGGTTAGGGTTAGGCATTAGGGGTTTGGATTAGGCATTAGGGGTTAGGGCTAGGGGTTAGGGTTAGGGCAGGGGTTAGGGTTAGGGTTAGGGTTAGGCATTAGGGGTTAGGGTTAGGCATTAGGGTTAGGCATTAGGGGTTAGGGTTAGGCATTAGGGGTTAGGGTTAGGCATTAGGGGTTAGGGTTACGCAGGATGCATGTTTTTAGACAGTGGGTTAGGGTTAGGCATTAGGGGTTAGGGTTAGGGGTTAGGGTTAGGGCAGGGGTGGGCATCAAGGGCCGTATCCAAGCCAGACCTTCTGTCCTACAGGTAAACACTTTCTCCTGGGGTTCCATTTACCTTGGTGAAAGCATTTCCTGCCTGATAGGATGCAAATCCTGGCAAGAATTCAACCCTCGAGGACTGGATTTGCCTACCCCTGGGTTAGGCATTAGGGTTAGGGTTAAGGGGTTAGGGTTAGTCCCCCCAGACCTTCACACTCCACGGTGCAAAATAAAGCAGATGAGCACCACCACGCTCCACATCCTACAGGTTGCAGCTTTAGCTTTGAGTTCGCTGGACTTCTAGTCTAGCTGACTGACATTCACCAGCAAACATCTCCTGAAGGTGACATTAGAGCGCTCCACTATCTACAGCACAAAGATGCTGTGCTTGGCTGTTTGGGTGTTTCCACTTTGCTCTTTCTCCCCCATCTCAGGGCACCATGTGGTGGTTGTTTATTAATTCATCCATTCTTCAGCCTGTCTCCCTGCAGTGCCAGTCTTCTCCCTTCCTTCCCTTCTTCCTTCCCTTCTTCCTACCCTTCTTCCTTGCTGTCCCAGCCCACATTCAACCAGTCCTGTCAGCAAACATATCACTAAACCCTAACCCTAACCCAGTACTCCATCTTCTGAAACTCTTTGTGTAGTCATGCTTTACTTATTCTCTGACAACAACAAAGATCTCTCTTACTTGGTTCCAAGTCTGTGATAACTCCCAAAGCAAGCCAGCACAGGGGTCTGCTGACATAACCAACCCTAATGCAGCATCAGAAACACTGTAAATCCATCTCCCTTTACAGTCAGATGCCTTATATGTAGCTAAAGGAGGAAGCTATTCCTGGCAGCCTGAACTTTCCTGTTGCTAAAACCTTCCACTGTTTTAGGGGAAAGGATTCCCTCAAGTCTCATATCGAGTCTGTCTCTTTATTTCATTAATGTGTTCAAATGCTCTCACGAGTGACTTTATTCGCACCTTGTTCCCTTTCTTCAGCCATTCCTGCTGCACTTTCTGCTTCTCCGGACCTCCAAAAACAGATCTCCCATCATGCCTGTGGCCTCAGATGGCACAAGGCCACAGTTCTGACACGCGGCTCTTCGTGATTGTCCATTTTGTTGGCGTAAATTTAGAGTTCATTAGAGGAAAGCTGGGGGGTGTGGGGGGGTGCTTGGGTTTGGGGCTCAGACGGACGAATCAGCAGTCTCACATTAACATACCCACACACCTCCTGAACAAAAACAATACTGTCTCACATTATGTTGGCATACTCAGGCCTGATTCAAGATATTACGCAATCTGTGTTTTTCCAGAAAAGTATTTGGACAGTGAGGACCAGACTGTGCGAGATGGCACTCCAACCCTAACCGAAGCAAAGCCGCTTCTATTTCTGATGACAGTCTGTGCAGCGGGGGATGCTCCCTAGAAACAATCTGGGGGGGATTGGGGTCCAGCCGGCCTTTGTATTTGTCTTGTAACGTCATGTACTTACTGAACCATACTCCAAAATGCAGCAGACACAAAGAGAAGAAACGAGCAGGCCTTCCAGCAGATACAGCAGACTGGGAGTGTGAGGGTGCACCTCCATCACATCACATGTTGCTTTGTCAAACCTTCCGTTTCTGTTCCCAAAAACACCGACACTTAATCCTTAATCCCCTTCTGCTACCAAACCTAAAACTTTCTCTCCCACACACCAACGCTCCACTTGGCCAAAACTACCTGGAATTTAGTTTCTTTTCAGAGCAAATATGTAAAATGCATTTTTAAATTCAATATGCTTTTAGACGGCGTGTGTACACAATGTTTTTAAGTATGGTATTATAAAAGCCAACTTTTCTGGCAGCATCAGTGTTTTAAAAGCGCACCCAGGAGTTAAAACTCTCTCCATTGTTTCAAATGAAGTTTTTCCAGCTTGTTTAACTCCTCTTTATGTATTCACACACCAACAGAGACCCCTACCGGTGGGATGTGAGACCTGCATCCCAGAAAGAACCAAGCTTCATCTTCATGGTGGAAAAAAGAGTTTTCTGATTCAAACAGATTTTAGGGTGGTACAGCCATAAAACAATATCACATTTTAGGCCATATTTCTGTTATCTCACAGAATTTTTCAGTATTCAAATGAGGATCAAAATGTAAGTAGGAAACACATGATCAAACATAAAACTGCTTTAAAATATTGGAAGATTAGAAGCAGATGACTGTTAAACAATCAGCAATTATACAGATTTATTTGAAAGATGAAAGATGTGAATGGGATATTCGGGGTGGTAACCAGTTTACTACAGAACACACAGGGTTAGGGTTAGGGTGGGTTAGGGTTAGGCAGGATGGTTAGGGTTAAAGGGTTAGGGTCAGGGTTAGGGGGTTAGGGTGGGTTAGGGTTAGCGTCAGGGTTAGGAGGTTAGGGTTAGGCAGGATGGTTAGGGTTAAAGGGTTAGGGTTAGGGGGTTAGGGTGGGTTAGGGTTAGCGTCAGGGTTAGGAGGTTAGGGTTAGCTTCAGGGTTAGGGGTTAGGGTTAGGCAGGATGGTTAGGGTTAAAGGGTTAGGGTTAGCATCAGGGTAAGGGGGTTAGGGTTAGGCAGGATGGTTAGGGTTAAAGGGTTAGCGTCAGGGTTAGGGTTAGAGGGTTAGGGTTAGGCAGGATGGTTAGGGTTAAAGGGTTAGGGTCAGGGTTAGGGTTAGGGGGTTAGGGTGGGTTAGGGTTAGCGTCAGGGTTAGGGTTGGGGGTTAGAGTTAGAGGGTTAGGGGGTTAGGGGGTTAGAGGGTTAGGGTTGGGGGTTAGAGTTAGAGGGTTAGGGGGTTAGGGGGTTAGGGTTAGAGGGTTAGGGTTAGGGTTGGGGGTTAGAGTTAGAGTTAGAGGGTTAGGGGGTTAGGGTTAGAGGGTTAGGGGGTTAGGGGGTTAGAGGGTTAGGGTTGGGGGTTAGAGTTAGAGGGTTAGAGGGTTAGAGGGTTAGGGTTAGAGGGTTAGGGTTGGGGGTTAGAGTTAGAGGGTTAGGGGGTTAGGGGGTTAGGGTTAGGCAGGATGCATGTTTTAGACAGTGCAAGGAAAGTGGAGCACCAGCATTCTTCCATGCTGGTTCTTGGAAAACACACACTTCACATACAGTAGAAAGAGGTTGGAACTGAACCCAGGACCCACTTGCTGTGTCACCACAGAACAAGATCCGAAAGAACAGATCCTCATATCACGATGAAGTACTCAGTATTGTTTTATTGTGTAGTTAAGGGAGTTAAGGGAACTTAATTTTAAACAGGTCAGCATGTTGAAGACGTAATATTTGAACTATTAGGCCAAGGTAACGTAGATACACAATAAAGAGCATTGTATTGAAGAAATCAACAGACATTTTTAATCCAAAATAAAAATGAGTTCTTATTTTTCAGACTTACCTAATTTGTATGTCAGAACATACAAGACTGTCCAGGGAGTACCAGGCACTGCAACCAGTTTTCTCCACACCTTCCATGGCTTTATGGCTTCCATTCCCTGGCCTCCTTTCCTGCTGTTATCTGCCTGGTGTCCCCAAAGAATGTCATCATCCAATAAAGGCCCCCCCCACACAAAGAGAGCAACGCCTGCATACACAAACGTCAACAGCAAGAACATCCAGCTCCAGCCGGCCACATCAATGACCGCCAGGAGCCCCCCTCCAGCAAACACTGATCCAGCTTTGTAACCTACAACTTGAGCTGTGTTACCAAGTCCCAACTCCCCACGGCCTTTCAACAACCCCACTGCGGCCCCATCTACCGCTATGTCCTGGATAGAGGCCAGGAAGTTCATGGCCAGCAAGGTTCCTGCTACCCCCCAGATGTGTGCTTCTGGGGCCAGGGCAGCACTGAAGAGGCACGTCAGAGCCAGTCCAGAAATGGTTCCTACCAGCCAGCGCTGCTTGGTGCTGACCCTATCCACCAAAGGGGCCCAGAGCACCTTCAGAACCCAGGGGAAGTAGAGGATCTTGGTGAAGCCAATACGGGTGAGGGACTGGCCGGCTCCACGCAGGTAGACCGGAAGCAGGGACGACTGGAGCCCATAAGGGATTCCCTGGACAAAGTACAACAGGCCCAAGAAAACTAGTTTGTCGTTCATGGTCCAAGTGTAGAATTGACACCCTCCGACTGGAAAATGCACAGCAGTGGCCCATTGGTCAGGACATTTCCTCTCAATGAGAACTTACTGATTGGAACCAGTGCTGAGCCAGTCCTGGGGGAAAGTACAGAGTTTCAAGTTAGAACCAGTCCGTGACATTGACTTCATCATATGAGAGAACCCAAGGGTGGACGAAAGCCCTTCCTATGCAGCGCTGAGCCTTTATCAGCCTCTAACGTTGTCACATGCATTAAGCTGATAGGTGATCACATTGCAGGTGTTTCCATCCCTTCACTGCTTAAATGTTGCTGTGACTCGTTGACCTTTAGCCGTTAGGCTTCCTTTAAGTAGCTACCCTGATGATGTCGCTAACCTGTTCTCATTTGATCTTACACAACTCCCAGCTTTAAAATACGTTTACATCGTGTGACGGCCTGATATGATTTGTCTTTATTATGAGGAAAATAGTTACCTATCGGTTAGATTCACGCCACTGTGGATGTTTGTTAGGGTTGTTAGCAATCCGTGAGATGCTCCGCTGGTGTGCGGTCGCTCCCAAGATCGTATAATGAAGGACAGACGCCTCACTACAACCTGCTCTCGGGCGCGACGCTACGCGTCCCCGGGTCAGTTTCTATTTAAGTTCCATCTCCTAAAATTATCTCACTGGAAATGGTAATGACTAAAAACAGAACTTATCAAATACTCACAGATAGGTCTGTAACAGAGCAACACGCTATTTTCATCGATTAAAATAAAAGAAACTGTTTTTAAAAATACGTTTATAAAACAAAAGCTTGGAGATTTTTGAAAGAAAAAAAGCACCCATTTTCAAAGTTTTGAACAATCTTCTTCGGAATTGCTGAAAAATTGGATCAGATTTCCTTCCGATGCCCCTCATGATTTTTCCCTGATATTATGAGGGGTTATCCTGTAGCGCCCTCTAGCGGTAGAATACGGTCATGACAGGTGAATGACGGATCCAGCAGCTCGGGTTGGTTTAGAAACACACACACACACACACAGACACACACACATTTGAAAGACTTTATGAAAAACAAAGTACAAGAAGACAGCTAGTTGAAGTTGTTAGTTCAGCTCTTCTAACCAATTCATTGTTTTATCCGATGGGAAAATAGTTTTGAAATTTGTACCTAAATTTCAAATAAACATCACTAATTTAGTTTTCAAATTATTTACAAAACTTATTTCACTTTTACAAAAAATTATAGCCAGATGGCCAAATTGCATTACACAAATTAACACTGTCCTTCACTGTGTTTTAGGTCCACTAATTTTACTATTTTGATAGTTTTTAGTATCTTGAATGACCTATTTTCATGTACTTGTTTTACGTTACTATTTTTTCACCTGTTTGTGGACCATTGAAAACTAGTTGCTGTGTTAGAACTGGCTTAATTGCATCATTGTTTATTATTATTACTTATAGTCTTTAAAGTTTAGTATTGTCCTTGCAAAATGATTAGAAATAGCAAAACAAAGTGTTTTAGTAAATGTAGTTCTTTTGATATTAAAATAAATGTCCAAACAAGATTCAAATTCAATTCTACTGAACAGAAAATGTTGACAATGTATATGTTGTATTTAAGGGAAAAGGATAACAACCGAACCCTCATCATAACTACCAATTAGTAGAACCAGCCAACACACAACAATTGTCTTAGTCTGCGTTCACCGTCAGACTGAGTGATGTGCACCAACTTGTACCGGATCACCAAATGACCCACGGCCCGGTACCGGGGGTTGGGGATCACTGTTGTACTGGATCACCAAATGACCCACGGCCCGGTACCGGGGGTTGGGGATCACTGTTGTACTGGATCACCAAATGACCCACGGCCCAGTACCAGGCCGCGGCCCGGGGGTTGGGGATCACTGTTGTACTGGATCACCAAATGATCTCCTGGTGGATCGAAGATCCGCTGCTTCTGCTCAGTTGGGTCATTTCCTGTCCCGCTCTTGGGCTTCCATAACAAACTGGGCAATTCCGTGTAACCAAGATGGAGGATGAGATCTGGTCCTTTGGTAGAATGAACGAATCATTTGAAATCCACTGTATTTATTTCTTTAGAACCTCACGGTATTGCCCAGTGACTGTCCCACCATCAGTGTCTTCTCCCAACATCACAAACAAATATTAATTCAATAATATAGCTCTAAATGTTTGCAACCTCATACGTGTAGGCATTTTCTAATTAGAAAGGTCTAAGTCGTGACTGTCTGACGTGTGCATAGCTGTAGCTACGAGAGCATCTATGTCCTGAATGGCCTTCGACGTCCTTTGCAGAACAGCAGTGACGTCATTCTCATCCACAGTTTGAGCCGGCGCCTCCTCTCCAGAGCACTTTTCCTTGGGAATCCCCCTCCCTGGGAGGTAGGAATGGTCCAGCAGGACTGGACACTGGGTATTAAAGAGCAAACACACAATGTCTTCATCAGCTTTGCCCTCCTCGGATTCTAAATGCATCAAGAACAATCATCTTCATGCTTCAGGATACAGTTGAAGTGCTTTATCTTCTCCAGTTCTGCAGCTACAATCCCAGACCTGAAATGACCAAAAAAGAAACACATGATCTCACTATGTTTCCATTTCCCATGCTGATGGAAATAGAATAGATTCTTTTTTGGAGCTAAAACTTGGAGGTGACGACAACAAACCATTTAATACAATCAGTGGATTACCGGATCAAAGCATACATGCATACATACATGCATGCATACATACATGCATACACTGTGTATATATATACACATACATATATATATACATATGTACATACATATATGTGTGTGTGTGTGTGTATATATATATACATACATATATATAAATATACACATATATATACACACGCACACACATATATACACACATACTGTATATATACACACACACACCTACAGTATATACACACACGTGTATATAGACACACAAACACACACATATACAGTATATACTGTATATATAAACAAACCATTTCAATTTGTTTTTGATTTCAGTTTATTTTGGAAATATCCATCAAGAGATTTCCCTTTTTCATTCTTTTAAGCTTCTGATAACTCAGTAATACTTTAGATGTAATGAATTCAATCCGTATTCTTTCTGTAGGTTTTACCAGAGCATTGCTGTTTAAAAGATAATGTAAATAAATGCTATAAAATAGAACTCACATATTTTCTCCTGTGTGCGTGACATTCGCATGCTGCTCAGCTGATACTGGAAAGGGACCACATTCTTCATTTCTTGCTGTTTTCCATAACTGTCAAACATGACAAAGACTGAGTAATAGAAACTTGGGGAACACATGAATGTAGTTATAGAAACTTGGGGAAATGATGAATGTAGTTATAGAAACTTGGGGAACATATGAATGTAGTTATAGAAACTTGGGGAACACATGAATGTAGTAATAGAAACTTGGGGAACACATGAATGTCGTTATAGAAACTTGGGGAACACATGAATGTCGTTATAGAAACTTGGGGAACACATGAATGTCGTTATAGAAACTTGGGGAACACATGAATGTCGTTATAGAAACTTGGGGAACACATGGATGTAGTTATAGAAACTTGGGGAACATATGAATGCAGTTATAGAAACTTGGGGAACCTATGGATGTAGTTATAGAAACTTGGGGAACACATGAATGTAGTTATAGAAACTTGGGGAACCTATGGATGTAGTTATAGAAACTTGGGGAACACATGAATGTAGTTATAGAAACTTGGGGAACATATGAATGCAGTTATAGAAACTTGGGGAACCTATGGATGTAGTTATAGAAACTTGGGGAACACATGAATGTAGTTATAGAAACTTGGGGAACCTATGGATGTAGTTATAGAAACTTGGGGAACATATGAATGCAGTTATAGAAACTTTGGGAAATGATGAATGTAGTTATAGAAACTTGGGGAACATATGAATGTAGTTATAGAAACTTGGGGAAATGATGAATGTCGTTATAGAAACTTGGGGAACACATGGATGCAGTTATAGAAACTTGGGGAACACATGGATGTAGTTATAGAAACTTGGGGAACACATGGATGTAGTTATAGAAACTTGGGGAACACAGGAATGTCGTTATAGAAACTTGGGGAACACATGGATGTAGTTATAGAAACTTGGGGAACACATGGATGTAGTTATAGAAACTTGGGGAACACATGGATGTAGTTATAGAAACTTGGGGAACACATGGATGTAGTTATAGAAACTTGGGGAACACATGGATGTAGTTATAGAAACTTGGGGAACACATGAATGTAGTTATAGAAACTTGGGGAACACATGGATGTAGTTATAGAAACTTGGGGAACACAGGAATGTCGTTATAGAAACTTGGGGAACACATGGATGTAGTTATAGAAACTTGGGGAACACAGGAATGTCGTTATAGAAACTTGGGGAACATATGAATGTAGTTATAGAAACTTGGGGAACACAGGAATGTAGTTATAGAAACTTGGGGAACACAGGAATGTAGTTATAGAAACTTGGGGAACACATGAATGTAGTTATAGAAACTTGGGGAAATGATGAATGTAGTTATAGAAACTCGGGGAACAGATGAATGTAGTTATAGAAACTTGGGGAACACATGGATGTAGTTATAGAAACTTGGGGAACACAGGAATGTCGTTATAGAAACTTGGGGAACACATGGATGTAGTTATAGAAACTTGGGGAACACATGAATGTCGTTATAGAAACTTGGGGAACACATGAATGTCGTTATAGAAACTTGGGGAACAGATGAATGTCGTTATAGAAACTTGGGGAACACATGGATGTAGTTATAGAAACTTGGGGAACACAGGAATGTCGTTATAGAAACTTGGGGAACATATGAATGTAGTTATAGAAACTTGGGGAACACAGGAATGTAGTTATAGAAACTTGGGGAACACAGGAATGTAGTTATAGAAACTTGGGGAACACATGAATGTAGTTATAGAAACTTGGGGAAATGATGAATGTAGTTATAGAAACTCGGGGAACAGATGAATGTAGTTATAGAAACTTGGGGAACACATGGATGTAGTTATAGAAACTTGGGGAACACAGGAATGTCGTTATAGAAACTTGGGGAACACATGGATGTAGTTATAGAAACTTGGGGAACACATGAATGTCGTTATAGAAACTTGGGGAACACATGAATGTCGTTATAGAAACTTGGGGAACAGATGAATGTCGTTATAGAAACTTGGGGAACACATGGATGTAGTTATAGAAACTTGGGGAACACAGGAATGTCGTTATAGAAACTTGGGGAACACATGAATGTCGTTATAGAAACTTGGGGAACACATTAATGTGACAACATGACAGCGGTAATATTAGAGGAAAGTACTTATGTGACTACCTGCAAGCAGCTGGGTGTGGCTGGAAACTGCAGCATTTGCTTGGCTTTGGTGTAGCTGCTCAGGATCCTATGAAGAACAGAGTCATGTGATGGTGATGATGAAGTTGGAAAATGCAGCAGGTCGTGAGGGAACTTACCTGGTTGCACGATTGACAACAGAGCGCACAGAGTAAGGCTGTCCAGGGAGATCAGGGGGAAGGTTGTTCACATGGTATATTACCTCTTTCACCTGTGTACCATAGTATGAGTGACTTGCTCTTGGTCAACAGTGCATATGATCTATTGATCTGTCTTTATTTATTGATTTTGAGAAGACTTGCATGGGAACATAAAAACCTTTCGCTTCCCTGAATGGCAGTCAGGCTTGTGATGGGTAAAGTAGGTGTTGAGGATACTGTTAGAACGCATGACCGAACCATCTCCCAGGGAAACCTCTATGACAGGGACAACTCCACTCAGTACCCTGAAGGAGGACACAGTAGGGTAAAAATAAAGTCACATCAGCTCTTGACATGCTGCAGCGATGGCTTCTGAAATAAGAAAAGTTCAAATTTGTCTAAAATTATTTCACTCACTTTTTGGAATAAATGCAATTAATGTTAAAACTAACCTGTGCACCGAGGAGGCACACAGAACTATTTAAATGTTTAAATAAATGACCCAACATGTCTCCCCGTTACTGCCTCCTAGGCCTCTCTGCGTCCACTGGACATGTTTGGGGTTTTCTTGAAGATGTTTCGCCTTCACTCTAGAAGTCTTTCTGAGTTCTAAACTCGCTGAGGGCAGAGCTTGAAAATTCAGTCCATTAGCATGCTAATGATCTGGGTGGTCAGCTGAGGGTCATCGGTAGGGTCGTCCACCTAGTTCCAGTTGAGGTGTCTCCCCTTTGTCTGCTGGCTCACATGGTGATGAGTCACTGGGTCTCCTGGAATGGTGTGAATGTTTGGTTTGTTGGTGGAAGGAGTGGAGGACTGCGTTGTACGTGGGCGACAGGAAGTGCCTCAGGCCACCCCCTCTGTTTAAGGATAGTTTTTCCAGTTTGACATGGATGCTTCCTTGACCCCCCTCTCAAACCAGCGGTCTTCTCTGGCCAGTATCCTTACTTGGCTGTCCTGGAAGGAGTGACCGCTCTCCTTTAGGTGTAGGTGGACTGCTGAGTCCTGACTATAGAGCCCCAGAAATCTCGATACTCACCTGTAGGTAATGCCATGGCACCACATGACTTTCACCAGCTCTCCCTGAAGCTCTCGATGCTCATTTTTTAGAAGTGGGTCTGCAAACCTCCCCCTTGAAAATACAGGTAAGACACCTGTGTTAACAACAAGGTTAAACAATACTCTGTGAATGACTGGTTTTAGACATGTCCATCACCACCTGTGCCATTGTGGTGATGGACATGTGAGAGGCAGCGCCTGAGGAAGATGAGAGCGCCTTTCCTCAACGGTCAGTTGGGTCAAAAAACTCTGTTCCTCTGTTCTGACATCATCAGGCTGGGAAAGAGTCATGAGGAGATGCTGAGCTAAAGAGAGAGGATAGCGCCAGTGGGGGGCAACAGCACGGCATGAAAAATGCTGGACCACCGTGGTGGATTGGTACGCTGCCTCTGGCTGGAAAGGGAAAAAAAGTCAAGTGCAATAATGACGTAAATGTACTCAATGATGTTGCATTGGCAGCTCATTTAATAATACATCTTAATAAAATACTGATATCACAGGAAATAACACCAACCAATTCTTTATTCTGATCATTCTTTACTGATAACTTAAATTAATCAAAATGAACCTATAGAAAATGTTCCAGACTTTCTTCCAACAGCTACTGGGAATTTCAAGAACGATACTTCAGCAGCACCGCACTACCTCGTAAGGAATCAGATCACAATTAGACAAAAAGGAATTTTAGGAGTCGTACCTTTGGTTGCACATTGCTGGTCGCCAAGCTCAATAACTTAATGTTTCTGTTTCTCTCCAGGTGTCCATCATTGGTGCCATGTGCAGCAGCAGTAGCTCTCCCACACATCAGGGCATTTACTGGCTTCTTCTCAGGTTCTGTGCTGCCATCCTGTGTGCTATGGTTCTGGTTGTGGCTGCCACTCAGACAGCACGTGTACTGGACAGAAAATTCTTGTCCTGATGGGCCCAGAATGAACACTGCTCGTCCTTCTTCCGACCTGATGATGAGTTCACCGCAACTTCCAAGCTCGCCAATGCAGGAACACAATTCAGGCCACTTCATATCTAAGTCGAGACTGAAAAAAGGCTGTGGAACGGTGAGCAGGGACATTAAAATCCCAGCTGGAATACAGTTTGAGAAGATGCGTGCCTACCTTTTTGTGGTCAACAGGAATGAGCTCATCAGGCAGATATGGTTGACTTGCATATGTATTCCTAAATGTCAGTGCACCAACTATCATTTCCTACCAAACACATTGAGCGTATCAACATACCGAACACAGACAGCAATGTCCACATTTTTATCAGCGCAAAGTATAGTATAGTGAGTATTTTAAACCATGTAGAGTGCCAATAACACATTAGTATAGGGTTACCTGAAAACACATTTCACTATCTAAATAATATGAGTACTGTTTCGGTACTATTTAGAATCCACTTTAAAGCAAGAGTCTTGCTTCTGTTTTCTCTGAGTAAAAACCTTATAAGTGCTGATCGTGAATCGGGTCCTTTGTCGCACCCTGTCCCCAGTCAGCGGAGAGTCCCCGGAAGGTTTAACCAGGATGAATTCACTACCACACGGTGATAGCTGTAAATGGACATCGTTTTTGTAACGGACTTCCACAGACTCGTCTTCATACATGATCATCAAGCTGGTATTTCCGTTGCATTCCATCATTAAACAACTAATACACAATAATTATTACAACTGGGGACTTTATCACCCAGCTGATGCAAAGCTTGAAAATCAAACTTGGTGCGCTGC
Organism: Takifugu rubripes; assembly: GCF_901000725.2. Taxonomy (NCBI): domain Eukaryota; kingdom Metazoa; phylum Chordata; class Actinopteri; order Tetraodontiformes; family Tetraodontidae; genus Takifugu; species Takifugu rubripes. The sequence continues at coordinate 844,039 of NC_042305.1, forward strand.
GTCGCTTAACGCACACGTCATCAACTGGGGACGCGTGTAGATGTGTGTGTGCTCCACACGTTCGCCGATAGGTGGCAGTAATGGAACTTTAAGATGCCCGATGAGCAACGAAGAAGCGGAGCAGCGACTCGAGATCGTCTGTGCTCGTCAGATGTGTCGGTGCTGGAGGGAATAAAGTGAGACTTTGCAATGGGAAAACCTTCCAAACCTTCTCTGTGCACCAGCTGCAAGCTGCAATGAAGGTGTGCTTTATGTGATATTCCACCCGGTCCGATTAATGTGCGTTTCCACGAGTGTCAGCAGCGACGTTAGCCGATGTTTCCCTATTGGCAACGAACGCCGAGAAGCGCATCATCGACTTATTAAGATCGAGACCACACAGTAATATAAAAAGACCTTTTGGGCTTCATTAGATTGCTTTAAAACATTTCAAATGGGACATATTTAACTTATAGTTCTTTCGGCGATAGCGTGTTTTGATAGTTCTAGCTACTTTCTCGTGTCTGCACTTTAGTTTTTATTGTGCAGTCATACTTCCATTGTGCTTAGTTCAACTATGCACTATATAGATCTACCATATATAACTATATGAAGCTGTTTTTGTGGACTCGTTCATCCGTCAGTTCATCACTTAGTATGAGTGACAGTGGTTTGGCTGTCAGACAGGGGCCTCGTCCATGTGGGCTTCATGCTGCGCTTTGATGAGTGAAGTCATGGGCACAGGGGCCGTCCGGGGCCCGCAGCCAGCGTTTGGGGCCGCAGCGGGGCTCTTCAGGTTCGCCCCCGGGGCGGGCTACTCCACCTACCCGCCAGCCGGGTCGGGGGGCAGCGTGCTGGTGTGCAAGGCCTGTGGTCAGCTGTTCTCAGTCTTCAGGCGGAAGGTAGGTGAAGATTTGGTGGATTCATCTTTCATGGAATTTCAAGCATTTTGCATAAAGTGGGACTGGGATGAGGATGACAGTTTTATTTCTTCAAAGGCTTCAGTGATCTAATGTAATCTGTTTATTCCCTCGTAGATGACAAGGATCATGATCTTTCCTTTAACCCTCGAACGCTAACATTCCAGCAAGCCTAGTGCCACCAAATACATACCGTAATTTCTGGACTACAGAGCGCACCCGATTAAAAGCCGCATAATCTAATTTTAGAAACAAAATCAATTTTGTACTTATACAAGCCGCACCGGATTATAAGCCGCAGGTCCCACGTAGTAATACGAAAAATTAGATGGAAAACATTCAGTACCGGTGGATGTTTTTATTACCGTAAGAGACGAGTCACTGACGAGCGACAGACAGGTCAGAAACAACAGCCACTCTTTCACTTGTGTGTTTATCCAGAGACCTTAAATCCAATTTTCATCACGTCAGGATTTTTGAACTTTTCTTTTAATTTAATCATTTTAGCAACATAAACAAATATCTTCTACCTGTCAATGCTTTTTCCAAACGTGTCTGTAACACAGCTACCGTGAAATATACGTTTGATCAGCTACACACAAATTACCCTGTTTATGCTTTTATACTCCAACAATGAACAATCTAAACTCCCTGATGGCCTCTGTGTGCTGACCCAGTCTTCCAGAACCTTCTCAAGCTCGTTGACCCAGTCTGCCAGAACCTTCTCAAGCTCGTTGACCCAGTCTGCCAGAACCTTCTCAAGCTCGTTGACCCAGGCTTCCAGAACCTTCTCAAGCTCGTTGACCCAGGCTCCCAGAACCTTCTCAAGCTCGTTGACCCAGGCTTCCAGAACCTTCTCAAGCTCGGGCCACCTGCGATGTTTAAAAGCTTTTGTCGTCTTTTTGCTTTGGATCAATTCTTCAGGCGGCGTCTCCACCTTCTCCCCATTGATTACCGTAATACCGAGATTACGTGCGGCAGCTCGATTTTCTTCTTCAGCCGCCGGAGTGATCGCTTTTTACTTAAAAGTCGCATCATAAGCTTTTCTTCTAGTATTTTCCACGTTGATGAGGGTTAGTAAAAATGACTGATTCACAATAGCTGTGATAGTGCAGCACAAAACCCATAAATAAGCCGCAGTGTTTAAAGTGTAGGAAAAAGTAGCAGCTTATAGTCCGGAAATTACGGTAATTAAGATCAATTCTGAATGAATGTCTGCTTTTTCTCATCCTGTGTTTAATGAAATGGCTCGTCAAACGATTATTATAAGAGCTGATGGCTGAAGTGATTTTTCCACTCTTCTTTTGACAGTACGTCTGCTGTGACTGTAAACGGACCTTCTGCACGCTTTGCTCCTTGCTGCAAGAAAACCTGCGTTTTTGTGCCACGTGTCATTTGCTAAAGACAACAGCATTTCAGCGGGCCAGGCTCATGCACTTACGAGTCAGGGACCTGCGTCAGTACCTGCTGCTCCACAGCATCCCCATCGACACCTGTCGAGAAAAAGAAGACCTGGTAGAGTTGGTTCTGTGTCACCAACCTGTGGAAGAAGAGCAGCATACCGATGGGGGCAGCCTTCACTCACATCCATCTCCCCCGCCAACACCTTCGGCCACACAGTCCACGTCGGAGCTGTCTGCCTTTGCTGCTTCTCAGGATGAGCTGCTCAGCAGGAGTGATGGCGCCGGTACCAGTCGGGTATGTGTTCTGTACATGGGATGATATGGAGTTCATGTATACACATATGGATCTCTCTCTCTCTCTCTAGATATATAGATATATAGGTAAAAACGGGCTTTTAGGAGGCACCTCATGTTTCTTTTCAGAAAACATGCACCTCTTTACCAGGGTTATGATCAGACACAACATAGTCTTTTTATGTGTAGTGACATTACTGCTGCTGTATTATAGGATACAGCTGATGCCACATCCGCCTCTCTCCTCAACCTGGACAGCAGTGAACACACCCCTGAGCTTCGTTGAGGTCCATTCACCTGGACTATATCATTTTGTGACTATTTGTTCATAGTCAACTGTAGGAAAATGGGTTTCAGTTCCACCCACGGGCTGATAGTCATGCACTTTCTCTGAAATATGCTCTCACTTTCGGGTTAGGCTTGATTTTGTTGCTCTCTTGACCAGAGACCAGGGGCCACACTTTCAAAGACTTGCGTGGATTTCATACTAAACCTGGTGTACGTGGAAATCCAGAAAAGTACCTACACACCAAAAATTCAGATGTCTGAAACTGTGCGTTCTCCTAATTCCACGCACGTCAGATTTTATTAGTGTGAGCACAAGTTAGAGCACCACGCCGTCGATTACATATGCTAATAAGATGGTGGGGTTCCCCTCTGTGCACGAGCACATGATGAAAACAAGAGGAACGTCACCGAGTGTGTGTTGGGACACTCGCACAGAAAAGATTCAGTTTGACACCTCTGGCATCAATAATAAATGGAAGATGAGTTATATTCTGGACTAAATTTGACACCACTAACATGGACCACACACTAACATGCACACTTTTACATCCACTCTTGTAATTGCTCATTAAACCTGGGTTTATCTGTTTAATGTGAACATCACATACGGATACCGACTTTTCTTGACATTTTTAACAGTTTAACAACCCAACAGCACTTCTGAGGGTCAGCAACAGCTCCAAAGTACTAGAAAAGTCCACACTGCAGCCAATTAACCCAAACCCTAACCCAGTTAACCCGAACCCAGTTAACCCTAACTGCAGCCAATTAAATCAAATCAATCTTTATTTATATAGCGTCTTATACAATCAAAATTGTTTCAAGGCGCTTTCCAGAATCCCAGGGCCTGACCCCAGACAAGCAACAGTGGCAGGAAAACCTCCCCTTTAACAGGAAGAAACCTGGAGCAGGACCAGGCTCATGTAGGGGGACCCTCCTGCTGATGGCCGGCTGGGTAAAGAGAGAGGAGAAGGGGGAGGACAGGTAGAGGATAGGATAGGTAGGAGAGGAGAGGAGAAGTAGAGTGATGGGGAGGTAGAGGAGAGGAGAGGAGAGGAGAGGGGTAGAGGAGAGGAGGAGGGGAGGAGGAGGAGGAGGAGAGGGAGAGGAAAAGGAGAAGGAGGGGGAGAGGAGAGGGAGAGTAGAGGCACAGAGCACAGAAACACACACAAAAAATATGATATACAATCACTTCAGCGGGGCCGGAGGTCATTATGCAGCTCCGAGGGCGGCGATACCTGTAAATAAATAGAAGGGGGGGGGGGGGGGGGGGGGGAGAAGCAGAAAAACTACACAAGAACTAGTCTGCTTGATGAGGAGAGGAGAGGAGAGGAGAGGAGAGGAGAGGAGAGGAGAGGAGAGGAGAGGAGAGGAGAGGAAACCATGACCCAGTGGGGTACCAGAGGCCTGTCAGGTGATCATGTTTCTGGACCCCGGCAGCCTCGGCCTATAGCAGCATAACTAAGATGTGACCTAATGATTAGACGACCCCCTAAGTATGATAATCTGTCTGTCTATGATAGTAACTGGAACTACTGAATTAGTAACAATAAGCTTCATCAAAGAGGAAGGTTTTAAGTCTGATCTTAAAAGTGGCGATGGAGTCAGCCTCCCGTACCTGGACAGGGAGCTGGTTCCATAGCAGGGGGGCCTGGTAGCTAAATGCTCGGCCCCCCATTCTACTCCTGGAAACTCTGGGAACCACAAGTAGACCAGCATTCTGAGAGCGGAGCGGTCTATTGGGCTGATAAGGTGTCACTAGCTCCTCCAGGTAGGATGGAGCTAGGCCTCTGAGGACCTTGTAGGTCAAAAGAAGGGTTTTAAAAATTATTCTAAATTTAACAGGCACCCAATGAACAGACGCCATTACAGGAGTCATGTGACCTCTGTGGTCAATACCTGTCAGAACTCTGGCTGCAGCTAACCCGAACCCAGTTAACCCTAACCCAGTTAACAATAACCCGAACTGCAGCCAGTTAACCCGAACCCAGTTAACCCTAACCCAGTTAACCCTAACCCGAACTGCAGCCAGTTAACCCGAACCCAGTTAACGTTAACCCTAACCCGCACTGCAGCCAGTTAACCCGAACCCAGTTAACAATAAGCCGAACTGCAGCCAGTTAACCCGAACCCACTTAACCCTAACCCAGTTAACAATAACCCGAACTGCAGCCAGTTAACCCCAACCCACTTAACCCTAACTGCAGCCAGTTAACCCGAACCCAGTTAACAATAAGCCGAACTGCAGCCAGTTAACCCGAACCCAGTTAACAATAACCCGAACTGCAGCCAGTTAACCCTAACCCAGTTAACCCTAACTGCAGCCAGTTAACCCGAACCCAGTTAACCCTAACCCAGTTAACCCTAACCCGCACTGCAGCCAGTTAACCCGAACCCAGTTAACCCGAACCCAACCCTAACCCTAACTGCAGCCAGTTAACCCTAACCCAGTTAACCCTAACTGCAGCCAGTTAACCCGAACCCAGTTAACAATAAGCCGAACTGCAGCCAGTTAACCCGAACCCAGTTAACAATAACCCGAACTGCAGCCAGTTAACCCTAACCCAGTTAACCCTAACTGCAGCCAGTTAACCCGAACCCAGTTAACCCTAACCCAGTTAACCCTAACCCGCACTGCAGCCAGTTAACCCTAACCCAGTTAACCCGAACCCAACCCTAACCCTAACTGCAGCCAGTTAACCCTAACCCAGTTAACCCCAACCCCAACCTTCTCCCTAACCCTAACCCTTCTATCCAGAAGGCTCCTTCAGTTCTGAGCTCGCTGGGGACCCAGCTTGAACATACTGTATAGCCCCTTTCTCCAAACTACCTTGGTTAACGATGACCTGGATGATTGAGAATCTACCCAGACTCCTGACAGAACACCTGCGCAACCTTTGGACCTGAGGCCTCAGGTCCTGGTGATTGACACTGATATAGATTTTTGTCTCCAGAAACCCAACTGGAGTTCTGTTCTGTCCCATCTCGCAGCTTTCAGCTGAATATTTGCATGGTTCAAAAACATCTAGGCACTTCCAAATGTATCTCCCTTCTTGGCCAGCGTCTATAGCAACAGCAGGCCCGCGCCTATGGCCCATGGCCTTTGGCCCTTGGCCTATGGCCCATGGCCCATGGCCTTTGGCCCTTGGCCTATGGCCTTTGGCCCTTGGCCCATGGCCTATAGCCCATGGCCTATGGCCCATGGCCTTTGGCCCTTGGCCTATGGCCTTTGGCCCTTGGCCCTTGGCCTTTGGCCTTTGGCCCATGGCCCATGGCCCATGGCCTATGGCCCATGGCCTATGGCCCATGGCCTTTGGCCCATGGCCTATGGCCCATGGCCTATGGCGTCATGCATGTACAGTCAATATCAGTGGCCCACTGGGCTCAACACACGAAGGGAGCTACCCCCCAGTTCCCCCTGTCACATTATTTTAATATTATTTTATATGATTCCATGTTTGCACACTTTAAGCGCTTTTATACCTTGATTGCTCTTGCACAGATGATAGAAGGCTAAGAATGTTCTTCCCTGTGCTTCAGGTGAGTCCTCCGGCCCAGCGCCGAGCCAGAGCGTCTCTCTCGGATGTTTCCAGCATCAGAGACATTGAGAGCTTGTCTGTCAGGCATCTGAAGGAGATCTTGGCCAAGAATTTTGTCAATTATTCAGGCTGCTGTGAGAAGTGGGAGCTGGTGGAGCGTGTCAGTCGACTCTACAGGGACAGGGAGAAGAACAGGACATCCGGTGGGTATTACCTCTTCAGGAACCTCTAGAATGATCTCAAACTTAACCTGAAAGGAGCAGTTGTTCACCTTTTATGTCCCTTGATTACTAACTAACCCAAAGTTAGTAGCAGAAATTCCTCAATATTTTTTGGATGGTGGAGATTGTGAGCAGACCTGTAGCTCCAGCTAAGCTGTCAACAGATGTGTGGGCAGCCCTCGATCAGAGAGTAAATGAGCTCGTAAATGAGTTCCAGACTCTTGCTGTCCTCTCTTTTGCTCACTTCCCCTCCCACCTGCAATGGTGCTCTTGGAGGTGAGGCTTATTTGGTTATCCATCCCATATCATCCCATGTCCATCCCATGTCCATCCCATATCATCCCATGTCCATCCCATATCATCCCATGTCCATCCCATATTATCCCATGTCCATCCCATATTATCCCATATCGATCCCATGTCCATCCCATATTATCCCATATCGATCCCATGTCCATCCCATGTCCATCCCATATTATCCCATATTATCCCATGTCCATCCCATATTATCCCATATCCATCCCATGTCCATCCCATGTCCACCCCATATCCATCCCATGTCCACCCCATGTCCACCCCATATCCATCCCATGTCCATCTCATATCATCCCATGTCCATCCCATGTCATCCTATGTCCATCCTATGTCCATCCCATGTCATCCCATGTCCATCCCATATCATCCCATGTCCATCCCATATCATCCCATGTCATCCCGTGTCCATCCCGTGTCCATCCCGTGTCCATCCCATATCATCCCATGTCCACCCCATGTCCACCCCATATCCATCCCATGTCCACCCCATATCATCCCATGTCCACCCCATATCCATCCCATGTCCATCCCATGTCCACCCCATATCCATCCCGTGTCCATCCTATGTCCATCCCATGTCATCCCATGTCCATCCCATATCATCCCATGTCCATCCCATATCCATCCCATGTCCATCTCATATCATCCCATGCCCATCCCATGTCATCCTATGTCCATCCTATGTCCATCCCATGTCCATCCCATATCATCCCATGTCCATCCCGTGTCCATCCCATGTCATCCCGTGTCCATCCCGTGTCCATCCCATATCATCCCATGTCCATCCCGTGTCCATCCCGTGTCCATCCCATGTCCATCTCATATCATCCCATGTCCATCCCATGTCCATCCCATATCCCATGTCCATCCCGTGTCCATCCCATATCATCCCATGTCCATCCCATATCCATCCCATATCCCATGTCCATCCCATGTCCATCCCGTGTCCATCCCATATCATCCCATATCATTTGAACAGAAATGTTCTAATAATAGAACAGCTTCTGTTATTTCAGCTCCTCCCCTAACCCTAAAACTAACCCTAACCCTAAAACTAACCCTATTTCAGCTCCTCCCCTAACCCTAACCCTAACCCTCCCCTAACCCTAACCCTAACCCTCCCCTAACCCTAACCCTAAAACTAACCCTCCCCTAACCCTAAAACTAACCCTATTTCAGCTCCTCCCCTAACCCTAACCCTAACCCTAACCCTAACCCTAAAACTAACCCTCCCCTAACCCTAACCCTAACCCTAAAACTAACCCTATTTCAGCTCCTCCCCTAACCCTAACCCTAACCCTAACCCTAACCCTAACCCCTCCCCTAACCCTAACCCTCCCCTAACCCTAACCCTAACCCTAAAACTAACCCTCCCCTAACCCTAACCCTAAAACTAACCCTATTTCAGCTCCTCCCCTAACCCTAACCCTAACCCTAACCCTCCCCTAACCCTAACCCTCCCCTAACCCTAACCCTAAAACTAACCCTCCCCTAACCCTAACCCTAAAACTAACCCTCCCCTAACCCTAACCCTAACCCTAAAACTAACCCTATTTCAGCTCCTCCCCTAACCCTAACCCTAACCCTCTCTATTTTATTAGATGACGGGAGTTTCATGTGATCTTCTGCAGTTCCAGAACATTGATCCAGTATGACGGTCATTAATCACCCATTAATCTGATGCTCAACCATGAAGGAAACCCATGTTCTCCTCCTCCTCCCCCCTGTTCTCCTCCTCCTCCCCATGTTCTCCTCCTCCTCCCCCATGTTCTCCTCCCCCCGTTCTCCTCCTCCTCCCCCATGTTCTGCTCCTCCTCCATGTTCTGCACCTCCACCCCCCTGTTCTCCTCCTCCTCCCCATGTTCTCCTCCTCCTCCCCCATGTTCTCCTCCTCCTCCCCCCTGTTCTCCTCCTCCTCCCCCATGTTCTCCTCCCCCGTTCTCCTCCTCCTCCCCCATGTTCTCCTCCTCCTCCCCCATGTTCTCCCCCCTGTTCTCCTCCTCCTCCTCCCTGTCCTCCCCCCTGTTCTCCTCCTCCTCCCCCCTGTTCTCCTCCTCCTCCCTGTTCTCCTCCTCCTCCCCCATGTTCTCCCCCCTGTTCTCCTCCTCCTCCTCCCTGTCCTCCCCCATGTTCTCCTCCTCCTCCTCCATGTTCTCCTCCTCCTCCCCCCTGTTCTCCTCCTCCTCCTCCTCCCCCCCGTCCTCCCCCCTGTTCTCCTCCTCCCCGTCCTCCCCCCCGTCCTCCCCCCTGTTCTCCTCCTCCTCCTCCTCCCTGTCCTCCCCCCTGTTCTCCTCCTCCTCCCTGTCCTCCCCCCCTGTTCTCCTCCTCCTCCCTGTCCTCCCCCCTGTTCTCCTCCTCCTCCCCGTCCTCCCCCCCTGTTCTCCTCCTCCTCCTCCTCCCTGTCCTCCCCCCTGTTCTCCTCCTCCCTGTCCTCCCCCCTGTTCTCCTCCTCCTCCCCGTCCTCCCCCCCCTTTCCTCCCCCCTGTTCTCCTCCTTCCCCCTGTCCTCCTTCCCGTTCTCCCCCCCACCCTCCAGGCGGTGCCCAGGGGCCCCTGCCGGCCCAGGATGAGGCCCTGTGCAGGATCTGCATGGATGCCGTGCTGGACTGTGTCCTCCTGGAGTGTGGCCACATGGTGACCTGCACCAGGTGTGGCCAGAGGATGAAGGAGTGTCCCATCTGCAGGCAGCATGTGGTCAGAGCCGTGCACGTCTTCAAGTCCTGATGCATCACGACCACACCACCGTCCAACAAAGGTGTCCCAGGTTCGGTTCTCAGAAAGATTTCTTTAGGGAACGTTTGTATCACCAGAATTGTCTCCTCCTTTGGGAAGAGACTATATGGGAATATATATATCCGATATCTGAGTGTTTCCAGGTGGGGATTTCACTGATCTCTGACACAAATGAACAGGTTTCATGTTTAAACACAGTTTACGTTTCTGAATATTAACTTCAGAAATACAATATTTTATTTTTAATATTTTTACAAATAAAAGCCATCAAGTTCATCTGCCTATAAACTGTGGCCAGTATTCCCAAAGGTTGGTTCTTCTCTGAAGGTTTCACACATGCGCCGCTCCGCAGGACCTGGGGGGAACTTACACGCCTCAGAGTCACGTTACACGCCTCAGAGTCACGTTACACGCCTCAGAGTCAAGTTACACGCCTCAGAGTCACGGTTACACGCCTCAGAGTCACGGTTACACGCCTCAGAGTCACGGTTACACGCCTCAGAGTCACGGTTACACGCCTCAGAGTCACGTTACACGCCTCAGAGTCACGGTTACACGCCTCAGAGTCACGTTACACGCCTCAGAGTCACGGTTACACGCCTCAGAGTCACGTTACACGCCTCAGAGTCACGTTACACGCCTCAGAGTCAGTTACACGCCTCAGAGTCACGTTCCACGCCTCAGAGTCACGTTACACGCCTCAGAGTCACGTTACACGCTCAGAGTCACGGTACACGCCTCAGAGTCACGGTTACACGCCTCAGAGTCAGGTTACACGCCTCAGAGTCACGTTACACGCCTCAGAGTCACGGTTACACGCCTCAGAGTCACGGTTACACGCCTCAGAGTACGTTACACGCCCTAGAGTCACGGTTACACGCCTCAGAGTCACGTTACACGCCTCAGAGTCACGGTTACACGCCTCAGAGTCACGTTACACGCCTCAGAGTCACAGTTACACGCCTCAGAGTCACGTTACACGCCTCAGAGTCACGTTACACGCCTCAGAGTCACGTTACACGCCTCAGAGTCACAGTTACACGCCTCAGAGTCACGGTTACACGCCTCAGAGTCACAGTTACACGCCTCAGAGTCACGTTACAGGCCTCAGAGTCACGTTACAGGCCTCAGAGTCACGTTACAGGCCTCAGAGTCACGGTTACACGCCTCAGAGTCACGTTACACGCCTCAGAGTCACGTTACACGCCTCAGAGTCACGGTTACACGCCTCAGAGTCACGTTACACGCCTCAGAGTCACGTTACACGCCTCAGAGTCACAGTTACAGGCCTCAGAGTCACAGTTACAGGCCTCAGAGTCACGTTACACGCCTCAGAGTCACGTTACAGGCCTCAGAGTCACGGTTACACGCCTCAGAGTCACGTTACAGGCCTCAGAGTCACGTTACAGGCCTCAGAGTCACGTTACAGGCCTCAGAGTCACGTTACAGGCCTCAGAGTCACGGTTACACGCCTCAGAGTCACGTTACACGCCTCAGAGTCACGTTACACGCCTCAGAGTCACGGTTACACGCCTCAGAGTCACGTTACACGCCTCAGAGTCACGTTACACGCCTCAGAGTCACAGTTACAGGCCTCAGAGTCACAGTTACAGGCCTCAGAGTCACGTTACAGGCCTCAGAGTCACGTTACACGCCTCAGAGTCACGGTTACACACCTCAGAGTCACGTTACACGCCTCAGTCACGTTACACGCCTCAGAGTCACGTTACACGCCTCAGAGTCACGTTACACGCCTCAGAGTCACGGTTACACGCCTCGGAGTCACGGTTACAGGCCTCAGTCACTTTACACGCCTCAAATGTGTTAGCAGGAAGTAGCGTTACTATAGTTGCTGCACCATTGATCACAAAGCAGTGCTGGTGGCTGAGATTGTGCTGGTACTGGTGCTGGTACTGGTACTGGTGCTGGTACTGGTACTGGAATGGATGGCTGCCATCCACTCAGTATTCCTAAAGTTGGTCTAAATGGAGACCTGCTGTTTGTATTTTGACATTCGTTTCAGTTTTTGAATCAAAGAGCCGTTTTGGAAGGTTAAAACTGACCGTAGCCGTTATCTCTGTTAGCAGTTAGCTCTGTTATAAAAGGTGCTAACACCTAGCGTACCATCACTCCTGACGAGGGAGTCTAATGATGTCTCGATCTATTGGTGCATTTACATGTATACGAGTAATGTAATAACCTATTTCTATATCTTTAAATATATATATAAACATTCCATAACAAAATAAGAATGAGTGCCATGTGCATCCATATATGGACACCTATGAAATGTAAGATATATAACTTCTATTTGATTTCAGTTGTGTGACATCACGTGATTAAATTGTCCCGTGTGACCATGGGCTGCTTTGATGCTAACCCTTCCCTCATCACTTTGTTGTTTTCCTCTTTGATCTTGGAGGAGCTGAACCCAACTGAACGGACCAACATGAGCAGGACCTGAACAAAAATGTTGTGCAGTGAAATAAAACTCTTGCTGAATATTATACGTCAGGATTTAGTGCACCAAATAAAATGATGTTTCTCAACACAGCCCTTCCATCAAATGAGCTCCCGGATCTCCGATTGCCTTGATTAAGGACCTCTAAATCAAGGAAGTGCGGCTAAAGGCCTCGACGTCTTATTGTCAGGAAACCGTTGCAGCTTTGAAATTATTATAGAATCCAGCTGTCACTTTTCCACCCAACATGCTAACCTTTACCCAACAGGCTGCCATCCAATAATCGAGTTATTTACATCAGACCCGTGAGCCTTTCTCTAAAGGGGAGTTCCTCAAGGAGTGCATGGAGACAGCAGCTATTTAAATTTAAAAAAATAAGAGGGTTGAGGGATAAATTGGGTTTATCACGCAGGACTGTGTTGAGCTGATGGAGGAATATTTAGCGCGCCAGCTCGGGCCATGGAATCCCTCGCTCACCAACGTTACCACAGATCCAGGAGCAGGTGAGAGAGGACGACCCTGGGCAGGAAGGCATTTTCTTATGCTGCATATTTCACCAGGAAGCGCTTTGACCACAAAGTGAAGCCAGTTATAAAACTTGATTCAAACAAGGGGACTTCAGCATCGTCACTTAATTCAATTTCTTGAAGAAGCTGAGGCCAATCACCAAGACACCCTAACCCTAACCCCCGAACCCTAACCCACCACTCCGATGACCGCTGGTTAAGTTTGGGGACAGGGTGTCAACGAGTGTGGGAGCTGAAACAGGAAGAAGGCTGACAATTATCCTGAGATGAATGACAGGTTGGCTTTTGATTTTCCCAGGTACGGGAGGCTGACTCCATCGCTACTTTTAAGATCAGACTTAAAACCTCCTCTTTGAAAAAGCTTATTGTTACTAATTCAGTAGTTCCAGTTACTATCATAGACAGACAGATTATGATACTTAGGGGGTCGTCTAATCGTTAGGTCACATCTTAGTTATGCTGTTATAGGCCGAGGCTGCCGGGGTCCAGAAACAAGATCACCTGACAGGCCTCTGTCACTCCACTGGGTCATGGTTTCCTGTCCTCCCCTCCCCTCCCCTCCCCTCTCCTCTCCTCTCCTCTCCCTTTCCCCCCTTCCCTCTCCTCTCCTTGATATGTGTCCACCAGCCAAAACGTTTGCCCACCCTGGGTTAGACTCACAGGTTAGGGTTAGGGTTAAATTAGCCTTAGGGTTAGGGTTAGGTTTAAATTAGGCTTAGCGTTAGGAGAAGGTTGAGGTTAGGGTTCAGGGTTCAGGGCTTAGGGCTAGGATAGGGGAATGTACCCTGCCTCCTATATGAGACAGGTAGAGCATGGTCCTCCACCCAACAGACCTCCCATAACCAGGGTTATTGGGTGTTGACGGGCACGCTGGCGGCTCTGCCATAGTAAGTATAAATGTTTTAAAACTAAAAGTGCTTTCCAAAAAAATGGGAAAGGAAGAGGGTTTTTTTTTTTTTTTAAGGTTTTGTGCTTTTTTTCGAAAAGGTAAGTAAATTAAATCCAAAATTGAATAAAGGCATTCAATAACTAAAGAGTGTGGACGTTTGGACCCGGTGTGGGTCTCCTTCCGGCCAGGCACACTCAATAAGCCAAAGCCGTTGGCGGTGTGGAGTTCGGCCCACGTCGGCGTTAATTGCTAATTAGTTGCAGCCTTTGCTAATTAGTTGCAGCCTTTGGCGGCAGTGGCGCTGCCCTTAAAAGGAGGCTGGGGGGCAGCTTCCGGGTGCAGCTCACCTGGTCGGCGCACCTGGCTGCCGTACGGGCGGCTCGTGCTACCGTGTACGTGGCGGGGTCTCCTCTCTTCATCAGAGTTGGGGAGCGTCTCAGAGATCAGCTGTTCGGCCATGATCGATAACGCCACGGTGGCGCGGCGTGCGTGTTCCTCGCCCTGGGAGGATTCTCCCTCACCTGTCGGTATGTAGTGGCTGCTCTTTTTTCCCATAGCTGGGAATTATTGGGACTATAACTGTTCCTTATGGCAGGAGGACTGTGACGACTCTGGCGCGCCCTCCTCTCGCCGTTGTTGGCCCCCTGCTGGTTTGCCACCCGCGTCCACGGCCCATCGCGCACAGCTTCATCCTTGAGCTGTGCGTTAGCGTGCGGGACAGGTATGATTGTGCGTGGCACAAGTTTTGAAGTGAGTAAATTGCGCCTCCTAGGAGGAACAGGATCCCTTTTTCTTGGCTTCATGTTGTGTTTGGGGTTGGCTTGTGTTTCCTTATTGTGGGTTTAATTAATATGCGTACATGTTCCACTTCCTAATTAGTTACTGATCATCCTACCCGGTGTGGGGTGGGTTTTTAGCAACTAGTGTTGGAGAAAATATCCAGAAATAAAATGATTCTTTGTACATTGGACTACTGTCCTACCCTCATTAGTAACGACCTTTGCTTTAACCATCTCTCCAGGTGGAGTTCCTGGGGGGTATTTATGTAGGGAGTCATACTGAATCTAAATAAAACCTAATATACTGAGTCTTTGGGGTAAGGCCACAGTGATGAGACTTGGCCGTTTATACAGTTTTTGCTGTGACATCTATTTTTTTCTTTAACCTGCTTGATACCAAATGAAATTAACTTTAATGCATTTTTAACCCAATATGTACCAAACTTGGTATTTAACAATTTTGTGTTAACCTCCATAAATAAAATGAATTGTCAAATTGTTATAAGTTACTGTGGGGGGATAATGAATGTATATATTCTCTTTGGCTATCTTTTGACATGTATCTGTTTATGATTGAGATTCAGTATAATCCACATAACCATAACCCTGTAGATGCAGTTGGGGAGAGCAGAGCAGAATGTAAATCTGAGTGGACTGTAGGGGGGTGGAACAGGAGTGCTCAAGGCGTGATCTAGGGAGTTCTTGGTGGGGACAAAGCTCCCCAAAGCTGGAATGGTGCCAAATAAGGTAACAAAAGTGGAAGGTGCTGGTATAGTTTCTTCGTCGCGTTCTTGTTTCTTGATTTCAGTTGTGCCCCCCCCCCCAACAGTGTGTGTAGTTGTCTATGAGGCCCCAGCTGGTAATAAAGTTCTCAGTTCTCTAATAACTGATCTCAACCCTTGGCTTTGTTTACTCCGTGCTGAAAACCTAAAGTATATTGTCTCACAACATTAGCCAGGGGCGTGGGGTTCAGGGTTTGGACTGAAACATTATTGCACTGGCCTGATTGGAACGATGAGGGAGGGGAGGCCAAGGTCCCTTGCCTGCCATGGTTTGGGGTCCAAGACCAGGCCCAGACTAAAAGAGGGAAGAGTGCAAAATTCCCCAGTCAGCAAAGATTTTGGGAATGTGGTGAGTAGGCAATGGAGACTTGTGTGTTGACATGATCTTGTTGTGGTTTTTTTTCTCCATATCTAATTACTTTAACAAACTTGCACTTTTCTTAAGTTGGAGTGCCAATGGGTTAATGTAGAGTTGCCGCAACAAAGTTGAATGATGAGTCGGGGTCAGCTGGTTCACGGTCCAATGATGGTTTATTGATTCACAATTCACCATGCATGAGAAGTAGCCCGGGCTAAGTCTGGAAACTAGTGCGAAATCTCCAGCTTTTATACACTTTGGAGCCTGGGTTTACTCCTTCTCATTATGCAATTTTTCCTGTTTTCCACCGTTAGGTATTTATCATTCTTATCAGAGGCTAAATGTGCTTTTAATTTTTTTTTTTTGTTTTTTTAAAAACGGGCAATCTCTTATGTGGACAACCTCTTGTCCTTGTACCACCGTGTGTGGTAAGGCAAGGCTGTGGTTCTGTGAGAAGATGCAGATGGAGGCCATCAGCTGTAGCTGTGGCAAGATGGCAGAGATGTGTGGGTCTGGGCCTCCACCTGGATTCCCCTCAGTGTCGGTAGATGGGTAAGGGGTGTTGGGGTTCAGGGTTTGGTTTGAAACATTATTGCACTGGCCTACTAATTGGAATGATGGAAGAGTGTGGAGGCCCCCCAGGTGGTCCCCACTGCCAGGGATCAGGGTTTGAGACCAGGCCCAGATGCAACAAGGGAAGAGAGCAGAACCCCCAGTTGGACAATAAATCAACTGATTCAATAAAAGTTAGATGCCCAATTTTATTAGAAAAGGAAATGTATTTTTCGTAAATGTGGTATTGGGTTAAAATAAAAGCTTTAGGGTAAGAATAACTGATTAGATAAAACAATTTGTTTTTTTTGTAACTCAAAAGTAGGGTGGGGCTATCCTGGTGGGCCCTTTTTTATTTATAAAGGGGTCATATGGTTTAGGTAAATAAGAATTGGGTTCCCCCCCCCCCCCATAAGAGGTGGGTGGCTCACGGAGGGTGATTCTAGCAGTGGTCAATGAGACCATTTGGTGGTGTGCTGAACTTGGCAATCCAGATTCTTTCTGCTCTTCCTCTGTCCTCATTGTTGAATTTTTAGCCGTTTTGAGAAGTAAGCAATGAATCTAAGTTACTGCGTAGGAGATGGTTTTATTCCAGTTGGTCAGGATATGCACACGGAAGCATTCCGGAGAGATCCAAGTGTTCAGTTCTGATCTTATATAGTCGAAGGCCCGCCTCCGAGGCGCGGACACAGGACGTCTTCACATGCGCCGCAGGAGTTTGGTGCCTTCACAGCAGGTGTTCCAGCTGGCGCAAGAAGTTGAATGACTGACAATGCCCCCCCCCCCCCCCGGATCGGTGGTTGCTGTCGTGTCTGTGGTGGGTCTCAAGATGGGACACGTGGAGGGCCTCCTCCGTTGTGTCGTCTGGTGGAGGATACTTGAGGAGAGCCAGTTTTTGCTGCAGGGCTCTCTTTGTATGCTTGTCCTCTGTTTTCCTTTCCTGCTGTCGTTTGTACTGGTGATCGGTGTACTTTACCACCATGGAGTCATTATTCTGGCCATTTCAGAGGACATCGGGACATGGTCTCGAAAGAAGTCGGTCAGACCGTTTGCCATTGTGGCTCCTCCTTTCTCCAGACGAGGGAGGTGTTTCGCAGCTTCCAAGATGTCTGCGTCTGTCCAGGGCCTGTTCTGTTCTCTCATCCCCCCCTGGTGGCCATAAGGGAAAAGGATGATCTTGGGCTCACCTCACAGGCCGTACCTGAGGCTGTTGGGTGGAGTCCTTCTGGGGTGGGTAGAGGCAGAAGAGGCGCGCTCTGGGTCTGTTGGGGTGTAGGAGGCTGCGAGGGGGCAGTCGGGCTGGGTGGTGGTGGTTTCTCTCTCCCTAACCCTGTTATCACATTCGGTTTCCCAACATTTTAGCTTTTCTTCCATATCTATCATCACATAATTCTTTTGCTGATAGTTTCTTTCTGCTAATTTCATTCTTTAAATTGTCACCCACTTAATGATCTTCCCTCTGAAAACCCATACTGTTCACACCACAACTTTACATACGCACCTGTACTTAGTCATTATGTCCATTACTGGAGACAGTCGGTCCCCAGCGCCACGTTCGACTCCTACCTTACTCTGCAAGGTTCCCATGGTAACCCCTTTTTTTTATTATTTTTTTTTTCAAAATTCACAAGGATTACTTTGTTCAACAACCTGGTCTTGCCTCTTCTTGCTCACAGGATTTACACTTTGATACCTGATCTTGCCTCAATGATCTCACAGGATTTTCATATTTAAGCTGTTCAGCGGCACTCACCGGTTGGCGTCTATCCTACAGTTATTCGTTCCAAATATTAAGATAAATACGTCTTACCAATTTAAATTCAGCCGTGGAATTTGAGGAATCCTGTGACCGTCGATCGGGACCGACTGGGTCCTCAAGTTGCGGGGGTTTGAGGATGAATCGCCTTTGGATTCAGGTGGCCAGCCCCTCGGTCGGGTCCCGACGGACGTACCAGGATCCCACGTCTGACACAAAGTTTGTCATGGAATTTTTAGCCGTTTGGAGAAAACAATCTAAGTTACTCCATAGGAGATGGTTTATTCCAGTCGGTCAGGATACACACACACGGAAGCATGCAGAGAGATCTCTACTAGATGTACAGTTCTGGTCTTATACAGTCAAAGGCCCGCCTCTGAGGCACGGACACAGGACATCAACACAGTAGGTGCGTGCTGCATGCGCCGCAGGAGTTTGGTGCCTTCACAGCATGTGTTCCGGCTGACGCAAGAAGTTGAATGACTGAGAATGCCCCCCCCCTCAGTTGTTTGACATTCTTCTTTGAACCTCAGCGCGTAAATGAATGAGGAACCAAACGGACTTCATCTGCTCTCCTAATTTACATTTCAACCCTTCCTTCTGCACTCAATTTACATTTTACAATCACATTCCATTTCATCACATGGTGTTGGCTGAATAAAATCTAGAAACTGTAATGGATGATTTGGTAATGATGTAGTGCCTGCAGGGGCCTTAAGGCTGTGTGAAATCCTATAGTGTAATGTTCATTAACCATCTGTACCATCCCTCCTGTTGAGACATGGCATAGCTAACCAATGCTGCCCATTTATGCATATTCTGGGGAAGGATTGGTTTGTTGCCTATGGTTAATAGTCCTTTATCATCCAGTTTGGCTCCTCGCTTCTTCCACGTGGCCTTTTCTTTTTCTGGAGCACTTTGTTGCTGCTTTTAAAATGTAGTTTTCCGCAGATTCTAAGGTAAATGATTCCTCATTAAGAAGTGTTATTTGCTGCGGCTTTGTCATCAAAGGCATTGCCTTGAGACTGCGTCTGTTAGTATGTGCAGTGCATTTACATACAGCTATTACGTGGCTGCTGTACTGCAGCCTATTTTTTAAACACTAGAAGTCGCAGAGAGGGGCCATTTGGCGTTTACCTAAAAAACCCACGAGGGCCAATTGGCCCCAAGTCCCCCCCTGTAGACACTCATTTTGTTATGGAAATGTGGCTGTTAGTGGCACACGGCCAGAGCCACTTGAACCTGTGTGGGGGAGGGGACATACCTTACAGCTCAGGAGGTTCTTTTGAGAGCAAGCTTTAGTTGTGAGGTGGATAAATACCTCGGTGAACATAGCCATAAAGACTTAAACTGGACTATGAGCTGTATGCAGTGGAAAGGATCAACAGGAAGGAAGGGATCAACACACTGACATTTATTGTTAAAAAAACAAAACATATTTAGAAAGAATGAAAAAGCAACTTTTTCCCAGTTTTGGTGTGGAGGGTTGTTGCAGAAGTAATTGTTTTTGTGCTAATAATGGTAAAAAGAAACCCAAGCATATTTACAAAGAATGAAAAACCATGCATTATGAGTGAAATACATGTGAGCAGTCACTCACAATCCTGGCACTGCCATTGCTCCTTTGGGCATTTCCCACATGTATATCGGTAGCAGTCAACACAGCGCACAGTTGCGTGATTGTCCCTACATTTAATTTTAGCCTGACACTTGGCTCTTTTTCCTAGTTGTGATGTGGAGGGTTGTTGCTGAAATTGTTCCTTTTGGGCCTTTTTCATACCCACGTGGGTTTGAGCCAACTCTCTTGCAAGCTCCAGCAGGAAATCCACCCGTCTCTCCTGCCTCCCGGTGCATAACTGATAGAGCACGTGTGCATTCAGTGCTGCCATATCTATCATGTTATAGAACACTGCTACTGGCCAGCACCGTGTTCCTGCGCGGACAGTGTACTCTCGCACCATCTGGTCCATGACATCGACGCCGCACTTTGTTGTGTTGTAGAGTGTGATGGTGTTTGGCTTCTTTTTGGCGGTATCCCGTGTCTGAATCATGCTGCTGAGAACATATACAGTCTTCTTCCGCTTGGGCGCATACAGTCAGTGTGGCACCAGTGGTTGAAAATACTTGGGTGGTAAATTCATTGCTGTGCATCTGTCTAGTTGACGGTGGAATTTCTTGGAATCTTGTTGACTGTGCCGAGGATGGTTGTATTCCGGCTAAGTAGTTGTTTTGCAAGTGACAGTGATGTAAAGACATTGTCCGTGGTAACATTTCTGCCCTCGTCCAGGAATGGTTCCATCAGCCTCATGACTACACTCTCTCTCCCCACGAGGCCGAGTGGGGTCCTTGCCAAGATATGGGAGGATATTGCAGACGTATTTGGTTTTCAAGTCACACGCCACCCAAAACTTGATCCCAAACTTGTCTGGTTTAGATGCAATGTACTGTAGGAAACAGCAGCGAGTCTTGGACGGGAAAAGTTGTTCGTCGATGGTGATGTGTCAACCAGGGATGTAGGATGTGATGCAGTTGGTGACAAACAATCCCCATATGTTCGAAATGGCAGCAAACTTATCGGTCTGTGCTCGCTCGTTGCGGGTGTCTCTGTCATCAAAGCGCAGGTGATGCATGATGTTATGGAAACGCCCTCGGGACATGGTTTCGATCTGTGGGCTTCCCAGGTTTTTTGACCAGCAGTCACGCAGTGATGGCACCCTGAAGATTGCCTGCATGATGGTGATGGAAATAAATGCCATTAGTTCAGGGAGGCCCATGAACCAATCCACATGCTCCGTTTGCTTTGCATGTTGAACTGTACAGTCTCAAATGATACCAAGCATGTCCAGAGTGATGAAACACAGGAAGCTCTGAAGACTACTTGTGACTGACCTCCTGGCCTCAGCTGTTGGCTCTCCATCTGCGTTGTATGGCAATGAAATGTGGACCCGTTCCCACCTGTTCTTCATGCCATACTGTGCCGTCTTTCGCAGTCTGTCACATCAGTCCCCAGCCGAGCTCTTTTTTGGTTGGGGAGCAGTCTCATCTGTAGTGTGGGGGGGGGGAAATGGAATTATGAGCAATGGGAAAGTCAAATGATATCACAAATGCAAGCATAGAAGCTAATAATAATCCCAGAACATCTCAAATAGGTTGGCTGAGGTGCAGACACCTCAGGAGAAGTGGAATCAAACAAAACTGACGGCAGTCCGCACTCAGAAACAAAATGGAGGCTCTATTCACATGGTGCTATATTTTCCAACTTCACTGAAATGAAATGTAAAATATGAAATGATCTTACCTGAAGACAACTGAGACCACTCTGAGTCTGAATCCATCTGAAGGTTGATGTCTTTTCCATCCGAGTCGCAAGGGTTTGCTCCACCCAGGATCATTTCCAATGCCTGTTGAATGTTGATTCTCTGCATCTTCGTTCCTTGGAGAGGAGCTTTTCACCACAAAATTCTTGAGGGAACTGAAGCGATGGTCCATGTGCACTGAGGTATTTATCCATCAAACAATTGTCTGGTTGCAGTCTGAGTCGTTATGGTCACATGGGACATTCACAGGTTCACATTTTAGAATAGAATGTGTTTTTATTCCTCATTCTCACCTTCACACACAAGGTGTGACCCCCCCACCCCACACTGCCACTAACAGCCTCATTACCATAACAGAATGAGTGATTAGTGTATTCGGGAAAAGTGGTCGGGCCAAATGGCCCCATGTGGGTCTTCTACGTAGACAGAAAAATGCTGGGACTTCTAGTGTAAACGGTTCTGCATGCATGACCAGTTTGAGGTGCGTCGCTGGATGAGTCGGCAACCATGCTTTAAGGGGAATATGCCACACCTGGAACTGATCATTAAAATCAACCTCAGGCTGCTCCAGTGTTTTGGGTCACATCCCAAGTCTTGCCATCTTTTCTTAAGTGGTTTAGCAATAAAACGTGGTACAGAACCTGACACTTTGAATAGCGCTGCTGCTTCGGCCGAAAGGCTTCCTGCCGTGCAGACGGCTGTCTGACCACACACATAGATGCATAATTACAATCATTTGTGGATCTTTAGGTTTAACAAACTGCTCTGCATGGCTTAATGTGCCTTGTCTGATTTACAGATCTCACCAATGCGCTCCACGTGCATGGTTAAATGCAAGTCAGCTTGATTGTGGAGCTGGGCTTCAGGCTGTAAGTATGACAGAGCTTTACCATATATCATAGTGATTGGCTCAGAGAATGGAGGGGGCTGCTTTTCAGGAATGTCAAGTGACCAAAATTTACTGCACTTCTCTCCTCCTTACCCACAAATCAACCATTCTATCTACAGACCACATCCCTTCGGCTGTGGTACGAATCATCAACTGGAGCTGAGAGATAAGATCTCTTCCTAATAGATTTATGGGACATGTGGTGGAGATCACAAAAGGAGCTTTAAGTGTGAATCCACTTACAGGGTCACAAACATCTACAGGAACTGACATTCTTTAGTTAAGAGACCATTTGCTGATCTCAATCTGTGTAGAGGTTGGCTTCAGGGCTATTGGATCTCTAATTACTGATTTACCTGCACCCGTATCTACTAAGAATGTTAAAGAATTGCCTAACACGGTCAGTTGTATTTCTGGTTTGCCTTCAGCAAACAGGAAGATGGTTTCTAAGTCATCTCTTTCAAATTGGTCAAATTTTGTGCTCTGATTTCATTTGTGACATCTTTTTCCGGTTCTAGTCATTGCTGGGGTGGATTAGAACCTTGCTGCTGTCTATTGTATCTCTGGTCACGTTTCTTTCTGCAGTCACGTTCCCAGTGTCCATAATTTTTAGGGTTGGTGACACTGATCATTTCACAGGAATTGCCTCGCCCGTGCCCTCAGCTTGGGATGTTGTTGTTTTTCCTCTATATCTAATTGCTTTAATAAACTTGCGCTTTTCTGAAGTCAGAATGCCTGTGCCAATGAGTTGATGTAGAGTTGCCGCAACAAAGTCGAATGATGAGTCGGGGTCAGCTGGTTCACGGTCCAATGATTTATTGATGATTCACAATTCACCATGCATGAGAAGTAGCCCGGGCTAAGTCTGGAAAACTAGTGAGAAATCTCCAGCTTTTATACAGTTTGGAGCCTGGGTTTACTCCTCCCCGGGCTCCTCCTTCTCATTATGCAATTTTTTCATTCTTATCAGAGGCTAAAAGTGCTTTTCCATATTTTAAAATGGGTAATCTCTTGCTTACATGGACAACCTCTTGTCCTTGTACCACGCCTCTGAAACCCCCTGTCTCATCAACATTTTTAGGCCTTTAACATTTTTCTGCCCAGTAAGCATAATAGAAAACTTTTACAATCGTACAGGGGTTGATCAAAATTGATTAGGCACTTAGTCTGGATAATCATTGATCGGACACCAATCGGATGATCTCTTGACCTGCCTGACCATGCTTACACAGGCTTTTAGAAACCTTGACTACAGGGACAGGGTTGGCATTGAAAACATGCCTGGGAATTCGTTCTTACTCTTTTGGCATTGTCTTTCAGCATGTTCATAGCGGTTTAGGGTACAGGTTCCAAAATCAACTGTGTCTCTACCCAGGTTTTCATCTGATTTTGATCCCCCATGTAATAGCTTGCTTTAACTGCTGTTGGTAGGGACCTTCTGGTTCTTCCGCATATGTAATTCCACTATTTTTCCGGAACACATTTTTCATTCTCATACTATAGTCTTCAAAACTTGTCAGTCTTGTCTCGTGGCCGTAATGGCGCTGTAGTCAGCTCGTCTGTTAAAAGTAGTTCGCATGCGCTCGTACAGTCTGTCATTTAGTTCTCAATCAAACTTAGTCATCCACAGTTGGTGGTGTAAACATGAATCTGGGTATTTGTCTTCCATGTGTTTACATGATGCGGGGATTTCAAATTCACCTTTTGTGGAATGTTGGTTGCCCATGTGTGCCCCTTATTCAGATTCAGGTCCTTTATTGTCCCACATGGGGAAATTTACAGTGCAAGAGCACAGAGGAAAAATAAGAAAATGGAATAGAATTTGGAATATACAAAGAGGATGTATATTTACAATAATCCAGATAAATGGATACTTGGCCCCTGTATATCTGTACATAGTACAGAGGGTGAATACAATATACAAATCTGAATATGTAATATTCAGATTTTGTATTGTGTTAGCAGGCGTTATGTATGTTGTGTGGTCTGACAGCAGCCGGCAGAAAGATCTGCAATACCTCTCCTTCACCCAGCGAGGGTGTAGCAGCAGCTCCCTGAAGGAGCTGCCCAGTGCTGTCAGGGTGTCCTGTAGGGGGGGACGTGTTTAACATGGATGATGAGTCCCAGTGCTGGCAAGATTGTGAGAGAGCCCACTCCCTTGACCGAAAAGCAACCCCACACATGAATGGTCTCAGGATGCTTCACTGTTGGCATGAGACAAGACCGATGGTAGCGCTCACCTCGTCTTCTCCGAACAAGCCTTCTTCCAGATGCCCCAAACAATCGGAAAGGGGATTCATCAGAGAAAATGACTTTACCCCAGTCCTCAGCAGTCCAGTCCTTGTAACTTCTGCAGAATATCAGTCTGTCCCTGATGTTTTTGCTGGAGAGAAGTGGCTTCTTTGCTGCCCTCCTTGACACCAGGCCTTCCTCCAAAAGTCTTCGCCTTACTGTGCGTGCAGATGCACTCACACCTGCCTGCTGCCATTTCTGAGCAAGCTCTGTACTGGTGGTGGCCCGATCCCGTAGCTGAAACAACTTCAGGAGACGGTCCTGCCGCTTGCTGGACTTTCTTGGGCGCCCTGGAGCCTGTTTGGCATCAATTGAACTTTCTTGATAATCATATAGACGGTTGACTGAGGTGCAATCTTACTCGCTGCAATAAACTTCCCCGTTAGGCCCTTTTTGTGCAATGCAATGATGGCTGCACATGTTTCCTTGCTGGTAACCATGACTAACAGATGAGGAACAAGTGTCAAGTCACTCAATCCTGAGATTGGTCTCCAGCCTTGTCCTCATGAATACCCACACCTGTGTTAATGTGTGTGACACCTGTGTTTCATTGAAATTGTTAGCTGGTCCTTTTGTGGCAGGGCTGAAATGCAGTGGAAATGTGGTTTTAGTGATAAAGTTCATTTTCAAGGCAAATGGGGACTATGCAAATAATTGCAGTGGAGTGGATCACTCCTCATAACATTCTGGAGTATATACAAATTTCCATTATTAAAAATTGAAACTGCAGACTTTGTATAAATAGTTGTCACTCAAAACTTTTGGCCATGACTGTACAGATGATAGAGTGCATGAGTGCACAGGACAGGTTTAAACAGTAGCTATGTTGGTTACTAAGCTAGTGAGTTGTTTAAACTGCTGTAGTGAGGTGTGTAAGGGTCAGCAGGAGTTCAACAGGGACACCGCTCTGGGGAAGAAGCTGTTCCTCGGTCTACTGGTCTGAGTCCTGAGGGTTCTGTAGCGCCTCCCGGAGGGCAGGAGGGAAAATAGTGTGTGGGCCGGGTGGGAGGAGTCCTTGAGTATGCTGCGTGCTCGATGCAGGCAGCGCTTCCTCTGGACATCTCCGATGGCAGGGAGTGTAGTCCTTGTGATGCGTTGGGCAGTTTTCACCACCCTCTGCAAGGCCTTGTGCTCAGCGGTAGTGCAGCTTCCATACCAGACTGACACAGTTGGTCAGGATGCTTTCTATCGCACAGCGATAGAAGTTCACCAGGACAGCCGAGGATAGCTGGATCTTAAGTGTCCTCAGGAAGAAGAGGCACTGGTGAGCCTTCTTGATGATGCTGGAGGTGTTTGTGGTCCAGGACAGGTCCTCTGAGATGTGGGTCCCCAGGAACTTGAAGCTGGAGACACGCTCGACGGCCATCCCGTTGATGTGGATGGGGTCCTGTGTGCCTCCTCTTGCTTTCCTGAAGTCCACGATGAGCTCCTTGGTCTTGCTGGTGTTGAGGACCAAGTTATTGTTAGCGCACCATGTGGTCAGGCGCTCTACCTCCCCTCTGTAGGCTGTCTCGTCGTTGCTGATGAGACCGATCACTGTTGTGTCATCTGCAAACTTGATGATGGAGTTGGATCCATGTACAGGTCTGCAGTCGTAGGTGAATAGAGTAGAGGAACGGGCTCAGCACACAGCCTTGTGGCACACTGGTGCTGAGTGTGATGGTGGTGGAGCAGCTGTGACCTGACTTAACATGCTGTGGTCTGTCGGTCAGGAAGTCCAGAGTCCAGTTGCAGAGGGAGGGGTTGATGCCCAGGTCTCCAAGTTTGGTGATCAGCTTGGAGGGGACGACGGTGTTGAAAGCTGAGCTGAAGACAGCAATCGTGCATAAGTGTTCGTGTTGTCCAGGTGTGTGAGCAGAGTGAGACTGCATCATCTATGCTCCTGTTGCTGCGGTAGGCAAACTGGTGTGGATCGAGTGTGGTTGGGAGGCAGTCCTTCAGGTGAGCCAGGACCAGCCGCTCAAAGCACTTCATAATGATGGGGGTGAGTGCTACCGGGCGGTAGTCATTGAGGCAGGTTGGTCTGGAATGCTTCGGAACTGGGACGATAGTTGTGGCCTTGAAGCAAGACGGGACCACTACGTGGGCGAGGGACAGATTGAAGATGTCCGTAAAAATCCCGGCGAGCTGTTCTGCGCATGCCCTGAGCACACGTCCAGGGATGCCATCAGGACCAGCAGCCTTGCGTGGATTGATCCGGTTGAGGGCTGTGTAGACGGCGGTAGATGATAGTGTGATGGGTTGGTGGTCTGCTGGGAGAGGGGTCCTAGTGGCAGTGTCTGTCGTGGATTTTCCCCTACACTAATACACTCAATCTTTATGTTTTCATTAAGTCAATATACCTATGCCAGTGCCAATGAATTGAGGTGTGGGGATACCGCAACAAAGTCGAATGATGAGTCAGGGTCAGCTGGTTCACGATCCAAACAATGGTTTATTGTTGATCCACAATTCACCATGCATGAGAAGTAGCCCGGGCTAAGTCTGAAGTCTGACAAGAATCACCCCTCTTTTATACTATTCGGAGTCTGGGGCTTACTCCGCCCCGGACTCCCTCATTTGGTTAGCTTTCCTTACTCATTTTCCACCTTTAAGTACTATTTAACATACCTATCAGAGGTCAGGTGTACCCTACAGGATTTTTTTTAAAAGCAGACATCTCCTTATTCAACCAGACCACACCTCGGCTACCCTCCTACTTTTCTATTAACCCATTGTTATCTTCAGCATGTTTTCAAACAGGGATACATATACATGGTAATTTACCACAGAGTTCAAATAGTGACATGCACTTACTTCCGGTAATCAATCAGTAATAGTGATGGCTCGTACATCTGGTAAAAGTCACACATAGATTATATCAATTCTCTAAGTACGCTTTATGGTAGGCTAAGTATGGGTTACACACAGGTTATATTGGCCCTCTACCTTATATATGTAATTTTAAGCACTCAGCTGCCCTAATCACAAGGCCTACTCACTAGGTCAAAAGGTAAATATTGGAACCACACATTTTGCCTCTGAGGCGTCCCTCTGATGCCGGATGCCTTCTACCCTTCTTCACTACATGTCCTTGTCGTCCTTTTCAAAGCGAGCATAGAAGGTATTAAGCTCGTTCAGGAAGGTGGTGTCCATGACTGTGGGGCTGGAGTTGTTGGGTTTGTAGTCGGTGATGGCCTGGATGCCTTGCCACATACGCCTGGGGTCAGAGCTGGAAAAGTGACCCTCAATCTTGCGTTTGTAGGTGTGCTTGGCCTTTTTGATGCCCCTCCTCAGGTTAGTCCTGGCTGTGCTGTAGGCCTGGGCTTCTCCTGATCTGAAGGCAGTGTTGCGCGCCTTCAGCAGGAGCCGCACCTCCTTGTTCATCCATGGCTTCTGATTGGGGTATGTGGTGGTTATGCTGTCGGTGGTGGTGATGTGGTCCGGAACAGTGCGGTGAAATTGTCAATGTCGTGTGTGTGTGTGAGCCACGGCTGCCCTGAGGCGTAAACATACTCCAGTCCGTGTGTTGAAACCTGTCCTGGAGTACGGAGTCTGCTCCCGCCGGCCACACCTTGATGGTCTTCATCGATGGCCTGACGCGGTTGATGAGGGGTGAATACTTGGGGGTGAGGAACAAAGGTGGTCTGATTGTCCTAGGTGGGGGAGGGGTGTTGCCATATAGGCACCAGCCATGTTTGTGTAGACATGGTCCAGTTTTGTTTCCTCTTGTATTGCAGGAAACATGTTGGTGGAATTTTGGAAGCACAGTTTTTAAGTTTGAATGATTGAAGTCACCCGCAACAATAAATGCAGCCTCCGGGTGGGCGGACTGTTGTTGGCTAATAGCCGCATGAAGTTCATTCATCGCAAGAGTGGCATTAGCATCCGGGGGAATGTAAGCTGCTGTTATGACGGATGTGAATTCCCGAGGCAGATAAAACGGTCTACATTTAACCATTAAAAACTCCACGTTGGCTGAGCAGTGTCTCCTCAGAGTAGCGGAGTCGGTGCACCAGGTCTTGTTGATGTAGATGCATAACCCCCCACCTCTGGTCTTACCGGAGTCGTCAGCTGTCCCGTCTGCCTGATGTGTGGAGCGCCCGGTTAGCCCGATGGCTGTGTCCGGTATGCCACTGTTTAGCCAAGTTTCCGTGAGAATCATGGCATTGCAGTCCGAGAGTCTCACTGTGGTTGAGTCGGAGACATAATTCATCCATTTTGTTTACCAAAGACAGTACGTTGGCGAGGAAAATGCTGGGAAGAGAGCTGATGCGGTGTTAGCCTTAGCTTAGCTCTTAGCCCTCCGCGCTTCCCCCTCTGTTTACGATCTCGACGCCGCCTGCGAGCACTTCCGCCCGGCTGGGTAAAGTGCGTAGCCTCCGGCGTCCTGGAGATCTCAGGGATGAGTTGAAGATCGGTGATAAAAGTTTCCTGGCATTGCGATCTAATATCCAGAAGTTGTTCACGGGTGTAGGATGTGAACCCGAGGCTGTTCTGTATGAACAGACTAGCGAAGGGCAGGTAAATCACTGCAATTTTGCAGAAACCGGAGAGACGCCGGGCCTCGCGATGTGCTCGCACCGCCATCTTGATGGGCTGTATACCTGTGAGCTCAACAGACTCTGGTTCAATTTGCACCTGTACTACAAGATATTGTCCTGTGATACTAGTATACGGAGCAATGGGATGATGCAGCGGACCACCAGCACTATTCCTCCCAGCGCCATCCCAGCCATTTTTAAATACTTTAGCCATCCTAACTTTCCCATCCAATCCCAGAAATTCTTAACTTGGGAGTTCCAATTGGAATTTCTTACATGCTCGTCACGTACCCTTCTCATTTCGTTCAGAACTCCTGTCAAACTGCCGTTGACACCTGTGTGCATTGGTATCGGAGTGCAACATTCTTCCCCAATTTCATCACATATTCCCTGATCTCCTGCCATACGTGATTCTATCACAAATCTATTTTGCAACGCCATCATTGACGTGGCGTTCAATTGCTCCCGTACTGTCATTCCTTTTATAGTATAATTCGTGAACCTCTGATTGTACCACAAATAATTTATCCAACGACTGTTTCGAGCTATATACTGAGCATTTGCAATTGAGCCATAAATTGGAATAGACCCTGCTCCTCGTCCTGGCTTTTATCCATGTGGAGCCTATGGCTACTTGATCTTCTGGTACACCAAATGGGACCTGATCCCATGTGATATAAATTTCATTTGTTGCTTTCCAGTCCCATTCCCAATTTTCAATAGAGTCCTCGGTATTTCTCTTGTTTCTAGGAGATGCCTGATTTTGTTGCACCCTTTGCGTAATTAATGACAGTTGTCCCGTTAACATTAATGGGGCGCATATCCCTTCCCAATTTGGAGGTAGAGTTGGCATCATGGTGTCATTACCTTCACAAGTCCAGAAGACATCTCCCAATGGCCTCGTTCCATCTTTCAAGTCTTTCAAACAAACTGTATCGAGCTATGTGGGATGAATTTTGTTCATAGATTACTGCTCCCCCATTTGGTACTATCTGTTCACATTGAACTTGGGCCTTTGGGCCGGTCTTAGTTTGATGGTTGCTGTGGTGTTCCCGTCGGCTAGTTCCGGGTACCAGTCGATTCTGCTGCATCTCACCAGTTCTCCCGCATCCGACAATTTCAGTGATTCTCTATGGACAACTTCTTCCACCTCCTTCCCTCGTGCTATGCAGAAAGGGAAGATAATTGTTGTGACTCTTCTCCTGGTGGTTGCCGAGATGTGTTGATGAGGAAGGAATCTTCGCAGACACCGACTTGGTTATCAAAGATGTTTATTGGAGAGAACAGTCAGGTATCAATCGGACGCTGCAGCATGCCCGAGGGAGGTTTCGCGGTCCCGATGGTGAAGAACTCCGAGGTGTCTTCATCGTCACCTCCTTCTTATACAGTCGAGTAAACACATTCTTTACTGATGACCTCACGCTGTACAATATGGCCAACCCAATGGTATAGCGTTCAGTTATTACCAAAAAAGGGAATACTTGAAGATGCTTCATGCGACACATCCTCATATGCAGAACAACCAGGGGCCCACAGGCTCCAGTGTCATCTTTTAGGAGCTCCTTTTACATAAAGGAGGAAGACACAGGACACATGTGGAGCATGTCCTAATATGGTGCTTAGGCTGGGTGTTAAACACATTACGGCCTTACAGATGTAAAGCCTGCATAGAACGGGTCAGATACTACATATTTCCCCCCTTCGAGACTGCATAGTCTCGAAAAATAAAGAATAACCAAGGTTTAATAAAAGTGACGGTGACTAATAGTGGTATAATTTGAAAAAGATTGATTAATTAGACATGAACAATATGTGAAATTTAGTGGAGTGCGAGAGTGAAAAACCCATCCGACAGACCTTTCAGTCTACAACCATCAAAACACTTTAGACGGGAAAATTCTCTCACGGTCCCTCTGTCGACAGCGACCACCTATGGTACTCCAATCCAATTTGCAAAAAGGTTATATTAGGGAAGAGTTTGGCAAACACATACAAGATACTCAGGAAAAAAATCAAAAAATGTCCACGATCAGGCTGGTCGTCCCATCGGACCTTACCTTGGACCTTTCCCTGCCTAAGGACCCCTTTCCCTATACCAAAACAAGGAAAAACCTGAGTTCTCATAGCATCTGCCTACTGATGAAATTTCCCTAGTAAATTTAACACAAACTTCAGATATATGCATTAAACACATCAACAGTGATTTTCGAAGCTGTAGTTCAGTCCCCTGATGAAGGATCTTCAATTGTTCCCCATCTTCATTCAGGGTCCTCCAGCATCTTTCACAGTTCATTTTGAATTTCTGAGTCCATTCCAACATAGTCGTCACCCCAACGTAGCTCCCCAACTACTGTCCTGGAAACAGAAAACAGAGGTGCCAGTATCTTTGCAAAAAAAACATCAGTTTCATTAGAGAGAATACAATAGACATATCAAAACATGATTATCACGATTAAGTAACTTATGCAACCATTTCCCCCCTTTGTCACCGGAACTACAACGGAGGAAAGGAAAACACAAACACCGTTAAATACAAACAATAACATAAAAATATAACTCGAAGGTCACACTAGATACTGAATTATTGATTATACTGGATATTTATCAACCATCTCATCAGAAATGTCCTCATCTGAATCAGCCAAAGCTTTGTCACTTAAGAGTGGCATCTGAACCTGGTCGCTAGTCATCACTACACCAATCCAACGCAATATCATCGCCTTGGCACAAGTTAATGACAGAGTACAAAAACAAAACATCACACTTAGTGACACTACGACGGCACTGAGAACCTGTACCAACATAGCTCCCATTGGACCAAATTTGTCCTGAAGCCAAGCCGTCGCTGAAGTTCCTGCGCTTTCAGAAGGTCCAAACGCATCTCTTATCTTCTTCAAAGTGTCAATCACACTTGTTATATTATCACCATTGTCTGGAATCAGAGTGTAACAAGCATCTCCTGTCAAGTTCAACGACACACACAAACCTTCTCTGGCCAAGATGTAATCTAGCGCCATGTCATGTTTCAACAACGTAAGTCTGTGACTCCTGAGTGTTGGAGAGATGTTCAAAACCTTTTATGGTTTCATTAGCAAAACCCTGCAGAGTGTAAGTAATATTGCTGAGGTACTGGTGGAACAGATGTCACCAATGGAAATTGATACGATTGGCATGATGTTCGGTTTGATTGCATTTGTAATGTTTGATCAGGTTGACTTTCCATCACTACTGCTTGCTTTTTCTCTTTGCGTTTATTATCCACCAACTGCAGTTGAGTAAGTTTTCTGAGAGTTTCATGATCTTGGTTTTTCAGCTCTTGCTCTTTTCTACGATATAGTTCAACCTGGTGAGCAATGTGATCAATGTAAACACTCTTAATCATGTTCCCAAGACCAACCACCTCTGCTATTTTACTGCGCACCGGCAATGGCAATCCCTTCTGAATTTTAGCTCGAATGATAGACTGCTCCATTTGATTAGCGTCGGGATCATTGCCTGTGACATTACGCCAAGTTTGTAGAGCTCTTGAAACGTAGGCTCTCGGATTTTCTTGTTCACCCAATGGTTCAATGAGGATATTATCAGGATGTATGTTGGTTGGAAACGCGTCTTTCAGCGCCCCCCAGAACTGACCTGTGAGCAGAAAGCAGTTCAGCATCATTTACTGCAGTTGCCATGAACCGAGGCATGCCAGCCTTCTGCAAAAGGTCTTCCATGGAAGACACACCAATGAGATTAGCTAGGAGCCTTTTAATGTCTCCAACAGCAGGTTGTGTTCCAATCAAAAGTTCCTCCAGTTTTGAAATCCAGGGGTGTGCCCCTTCCTGAAGGATAGGTAGCTTCTCTAATATATCTGACATGTCGGAATTCTGCCAAGGTTTATACTCAAAATTTTGACCACGAACAACAGGAAACATTTTGTTAGCAGAGCTGTCTTTCTTTGAACGCAAGGCGTAGTCAGAAGTGATCAGCCTTGAAAGCCTCCCCTTCTTTAACGACCTACGCCGTTTTTCCATATCTTCCAATTTTCTTTCTAGCATCTTTTGAGCTTCTGGAGTTCCCGTCAAGCTAATATCTAAGCGACACTGTTCGATGCCCCTTTCGAGATTTCTCAAAGAACGTTGTCTTTCCTCAGAGGAAGAACAATTGCCGTCTGAGTCTTCATCAGTGTCTGACCCTGAGCTGTCATCGGTCAGATCTTGACCAGACTTAGCTTTCTTTTTAGATTCATTACCCCTCTTTTCAGCTTTAGCAAACACACGCTTAATGGCGGGATCATAGCCACCTATGGCTTCATCCGTACCGCTCTCATCATCATCCTCCAGAAGCAGTGTGTTGTAAACATCATCTCGTGTTTTTCTTGATTTAGATTTTGGAGTTGTCGGATAAATGTATGACTGTTTTTTGCCTTTCCCTTTTCAACAGTTTGGTTGTGATCATCTTTAATGTTGTACTTGCCTTTCTGGCTGAGTACGGGAAGTTGTGGATAGATGTCAGTGTATTCAGTTTCTGTCTCATACGGTGGAGGGGTTGTTACAGGAGCTGTATGAGAGAAAGGAGTGTTAATCTTTTCCACAAGCGCCGCTGTTTTGCGGTTCTTTCAATAATTTCTTTAGCTATTGTTTCTTTTTTGCAGCCAATCTCAACTTCTGTCCCTCCTGTTCAAAAAGTTGCAACATTGCGAGTTCAGTCTGGTTTTTTTTTTCTACACGAGACTTCCCCCTTTTTCCTTTTTTCTCATTTGCTTTATAAGCGGTAACAAGTGTACAGATTGTTTGAATCACATCAGGGTTGAGGGTACCTTCAACCGGCCAAGGTTGTTCAATATCTGGCCAACGCTTGTTCCATTTCTTTGAGGCCTCTGGTAGGCCTTTAACAAGGGGATTGTTTTTCTGCACCACCTCAATTGGGGTCATGCGTTTAACCGCTTTACTCTCCACTTTTGACATTTTGCTGTAGCAGTTGTCTTTGGAAAGTACGGTATATAAATTTCAAACCTTAATATGTAAATGCTTTGTTTATTTAAATGCAAAACTATTGTTTAACTGAAAAATACAAAAGAAATAAATTCAATAATATAGGAATCTAGAAATATAAAAACATGAAAGGAAACAGCAAAGCAGAATTATAGTAAAGAATTAATAAAGAAGAGTGTAAATAAAATTAAAAGGTTGAAGAAATTTATAAATTCCTTATAACTTTCAAACAAATCTGATCTGACTCTAAACCTGTCCAAAGGATCTGCAAAACAATCGCTGTAGATGTTTGTCCAAACAATTATGTTGTGTGTACATATAAAATTTCACTGGCCTTAGTGCAAGACCGTTACGTCGCCACCAGCAGATCAATTCCTCCTCTCGTCTGTCCCTACTGGAGTCATGTTCAGGTGCATCAAAAGTGTAAAAAGGAAACAGAAAAAATTCAATAATTCATGAACTGTCAAAACTCCTTCAACAAAATAAAAAGTGCACAATTCAACAAAGCTTCTAATTAATGTGTTATCATTGTTTTTATCAAATTGTTATTTTATGTTATGATATAACAATCATCAACAGCAAACAATCATTTAACAATCATTCATAAACAATAATCAGCCAAGTAATAAACCTGTTGCAATTTATGCCCAGCATATCTCTTCGTAAATTCCAACACACATTAAACAATCAGACTCTGATCAATAAAGGAGAGAGAAATGTGCGCTCCATTTCTTTCTGATGAAAGCTGTCACTTCAGAAAGTGAGAGAGAGGGTTGAGTGGGGAGGGACTCTCCGCATCACTCCTAGGGGGAGCTAACTAGCTCCACCCCTTGAAGTCGAGAACCACTTCCTGTTCACTTCCGATAGTCGGAGAGTGAACATCCGTTCTCGCCAGCTCCAAGCTAGCCACTGGTTGCAGGCCCAAACACACAGCCGCGACTGTGAGCCACACCCTGAGATCCAAAGGACCCAATCACCAACAGCGAATATGAATAATTTTTCAAAATCAATATAAGTAAAGTTCTTCAGAGATATTACACAAACATAGAAATCCGCAAGACCAAACTTACTTCTATTTCTCAACTTTCCTTTGGTCACCACTACTTCAGCATATATGTATATGTGAGTGTGTGGGTGTATGTGACCTTGCGGTCCTGCTGGATCACACCCAGTTTCCTTGTCTCCGCACAGAATTATGATATTCTTCACTACCCCAGGACCACCCTTAGGTCCTCATCAAACTTCAGATAAAATCTCAATCAATCTGAGGTACAAAAAGATTTTTCCTTTCTTTCTTAGAGGTTCAATCATATTACCCAATTTTGACAACAACTATGGTAACATCCCCCAAAAGTCACTTTAACAGAGAGAGAGACGAACAGAACACAGAATCGACTCACGCGCACACACAGGCCCCACACACACATACAATCTGTCCATGCAGATTTATACCTATTTAAGCATGCGCCGCTGCCCGTAAACCAGTTTGTTTCTCGCGACTGTCCGCACTAAATTTACCACCCTGAAAGTAGGCCCCTGACCGTAACAGAGTGTCTTCAAACGCACTCGTCAGCCACGTCAGAGAGGAACACCCCCGACCGGAGATAACCCCAGTTTTCCAATCCTCAAGGAGAACCGGCCTGTGTACTCTCAAGGAAAACACAGACTTAGGCAAATGATCCTGAAACCCGCGGCTTTTTAACACTTTAACATCATTTCCTCCTGGCCGTAACCCGACACATTCCTAGTGTCCACGCGCTCTTTCGCCAATCCTGTACATAACAGTGTACAGACCGAATAAAAAAAGTCAGAATCAGCTGTCCTTTTTAGCTGAAATGAGCCGTGTAATAAACCCTCATGGCCTGTCTCTCCTCCAGAGCCACTACTTCAGTCTTTCACAAAACATAAAACAAAAGGTCAATTGAAAAATTTAGAAGTATTTCCCCAACATCAAACACAAAAATGTACATCACACCTATTATCTTTACGGTGTCTAAATTACTCCCCCAAAAGCTTAATTGAACCAACTATCACCCCCAATGTGTGGAAGGTGTGGCATTTAACTTTGCCAGCTTGGAGCGGAAGGTTGGTCCGAGGAGGCAGATGGAGGAAGACGACAGCCACAACCGATCCTGTCCGTGACGCCAATTTTGTTGTGACTCTTCTCCTGGTGGTTGCCGAGATTGTTTGATGAGGAAGGAATCTTCGCAGAACACCGCTTGGTTATCAAAGATGTTTATTGGAGAGAACAGTCAGGTATCAATCGGACGCTGCAGCATGCCCGAGGGAGGTTTCGCGGTCCCGATGGTGAAGAACTCCGAGGTGTCTTCATCGTCACCTCCTTCTTATACAGTCGAGTAAACACATTCTTTACTGATACCATCACGCTGTACAATATGGCCAACCCAATGGTATAGCGTTCAGTTATTACCAAAAAAGGGAATACTTGAAGATGCTTCATGCGACACATCCTCATATGCAGACACCAGGGGCCCACAGGCTCCAGTGTCATCTTTTAGGAGCTCCTTTTACATAAAGGAGGAAGACACAGGACACATGTGGAGCATGTCCTAATATGGTGCTTAGGCTGGTGTTAAACACATTACGGCCTTACAGATGTAAAGCCTGCAATAGAACGGGTCAGATACTACATAATGTTAGCCGGTTTGTGCACCACTGGGGGTAGTGCTCTTACTACATCATATCGTCGTCTGACAGCAAACGTGGGGCAGACTTTCTATCAATCACCACACCCCGGTTAATGCGGGTAAGCCTCCTGCTATGTGCATCGCACAGGACTGAGGCAAAACATTTAGTAATGTCCAGGCATCCCCCTAGTTCGCTTCCTGGATTCGTGGTAGTTTTTTAGCGTTGTAGCAAGGCAATACAATCTTGGTGTTCCTTTTTGCTTCAAACATTGATTTTACCGAGTACATTATCCACTGTTGGAACATGTTTGTGTCCCAATGGGATGTTCTTAATTTAATATAGATCCCTTTTCCGTCTTGAATTTAGCAATTTTACTTTACTTTCGGCTTCCTTCCCTGTCATGCTTTGTCTTGTTTGGTCATTCTGACATCCTGACTTCGTGCATCTTACCTGAATGATCACCGTCCCTTCCCCACAACAGTCCGCGCTCTGGGGATATCCCAGCCAATGCTTACCCATTGACTCGGTTCCCAGTATTTCTGTTGGTACAAAATCATAAGTATCTGCTTTGACATGCATTATACGTTTGATTTCTCCATTTATTTCTATCTACTATCCCTCTGAGTTGCTAGCGTAATCATTGCCAAGGCACACGCATCTAGTGTTGGCGTGTGTTCGTGTTCAAGTTGACACCAAAACTTCCCCCGTTGTTAATCCGACAAGGGTTAACATCAGCATGCAACTAATCGAGATCAGAGGGAGGTTCGTCCTCCCCGGATTGAGACCAGTTCGGCGGCAGCGGATAAGTGAATTGCTGTAAGCCTGATGTGCCCAGTGTGTCGTCTGGCTGCTCATCACTATCAGACCCGTGGTACAGATGGTCAGCGTCAGAAGTTGGTGAGCCGTCCGCAGGCTGTATCGTGCCTGCTGCGTCACCCGCAGCAGCAGCAGCAGGAGGCTCATCAGACCCAGTAGACAAAGCGGGAGAATTGGGATACTCCGAGCCCGTGGATGTTGAACGTTGTGTCCGGCAGGCTGCCAACCGAGCAGATCTCCTTTCCCCATGTGGGGAGCGTGACCGTGAGCTTGTAGGGGAGCGTGACTGTGTGCTCGTAGAGGAGGAAGAGGTAGAGGATGTCGGACTAGTAGCCAGAGGGTGACTATACGTCTCCCTGTCAGCATGCTCAGACTCTGACTGGCCTGGATAGTGTCCAGGAGGGTCGGGAGGTCTGTGGCAGGTACAGTGGTTCTTATGGAACCAGAAGGGCTTACCTTCAACTTTTAGGGCAGTGGGGGTAGTGAGCACAACCTTAAAGGGTCCTTCCCTACGGGGTTTGTTCCACTGTCGCCTAAACACTCGTATGAATACATAGTCTCCCACTTGAACGTCTCGAATGTCAGCGGGGATGTGCGTCTCGTCCTTGCTGTGGGCTTCTTTTACCTGTTGAAACACAAGTCCGTGGATTTGAGTCAATGCACGGAGATAGTCACCCAGTTCTCACTCCAGTTGTGCAATGGCCGGTCCCTCTACAGGACCTCTGGTTTGCAGAAGCATGGGGCGACCTGTAAGCATCTCATGAGGTGTTGTATGGGTTAGTCGGTTAGTCTGAGAACGCATTGCCATTAATGCAATGGGTAGGGCATCTACCCATGTCAGTTTTCCATTAGTCAGCCATGATCTTAGCTATTAGTCTTCAAGACGCCGTTGGCCCGTTCAACCGACCCCTGAGACTGGATGATAAACACATCCATACTTCTGTTTGATCCCCAAGACCTTGAACATTTCCTGTATGACTTGTGAAACAAAATGTGGACCATTATCAAATGACATAGTATCAGGCATCCCAAACCTGGGAAACACTGCCTTGCACAGAAATTTTGCTGCGGCCTTGTGGTCTGCCTTAGAAGTAGGGCATGCCTCAATCCATCTACTAAACCTGCAAACAACAACAAGCATGTATCTTTTCCCTTGCACACGATCAATCATGTCCACATAATCCATGACCAGGTGACGGAAAGGACCATCTGGCATGGGAATGTGAGCCAAGGGCTGAGTGAACATCTTCCTTATGTTGTACTTTGGACAATGGGGACACAAAGCAAGCTCCCTGTCGACCATGGGAGTCATGTATGGGGACCACCAAACTGCCTGTAGTTTCCTGATCACCTGAGCCCTAGAACAATGATCAGGTTCTGTTGTCCTCATGTTCTGTGTTCACCCGTTGTCGTCGGGGTCAAAATGACCCGTCTTCACGCAATATAAGCAGCTTAATTAAATTTTAAACACCAAATTTCATCTTGCTTGAAGAAACAACTTGTCATTCACCACAAAATGTGTTAATACCTGAGTTTTCCCTCTTCACTTGTATTTCTATAGCTTAAGAAAAGGAAAAAATGTGCAAAAAGGAGTTTTGAATGCATTTTTAATCATCCCAATGACTCAGTTTCTGTCTTCTTTTTTTTTTTTTTTCAGTGAACAATTTAAGACAATGTACAAAAATATGAAAAATAACATAACCCATTCAATTATTTAGCACATGTAGGGCAGTACGGAAGTGCACAGCTTCTGCAGATATATTTCTTACACTTGCAGCACACAGTATATGTTTTACAGTCTTTCTTTTGAGGGCAAAACTGACATCTCTTCC
The DNA here is from genome assembly GCF_901000725.2 of Takifugu rubripes. Classification (NCBI taxonomy): domain Eukaryota; kingdom Metazoa; phylum Chordata; class Actinopteri; order Tetraodontiformes; family Tetraodontidae; genus Takifugu; species Takifugu rubripes. The sequence goes on from NC_042305.1 coordinate 883,128, forward strand.
TCTTACTTGGCCCAGCTGGGGAAGTGGCTGTGGTAGCTGGATCCTCAGGTTGATCAGGAGCTCCTGCACTCTGAATAGCTTTTACAACTGCTGCTGAGGCTTCTGTGCGGGGGACATGCTTCCTTCTTTCAATGAGTCAACAAGTGCCTTTCCTAGCTGCTCCAGGAACAACCTCCTCTTGTTATACTTACGAGACATCCAGTTTGGGTTGGTCTCTCTCCAAATCACGAAGGCATTGTAGGAGGAAACATCAATGATGTTGTGGAAGATGACCAGGGGCCAGCGGGCAGTCATCCTTCTGCAGCTGTATGTTCCAATCACCTTATCTAGGTTGTCCACACCTCCTTTGTTGCGGTTGTAGTCCAGGATGATGACTGGCTTCCTGTCCCCACGATCGCTAATGTCACTGTCTCTGTGCAGTGTGCTCAGAACTACATTCTTGTTTTTCTTTGGGAGGTAGCATAGCTTGATTTGGCATCACAAGCCACCCATGACTTGATCCCATATTTTGCTGGCTTGCTGGGCATATACTGCCGGAAAGGACAGCGACCTTTGGACAGAAGACATTAGCATCAGTGATTAGTATCAGTGTCACAGAAAACAGTCAAAGAAATCAATAGTAAAAATCACTTTTTAGAAATATGAAAATGGTTTACAGTGATCCCTCGCTATATCGCGGTTCATCTTTCGCTGCTTCGCGGATTTTTTTTGCGAGTCGTTCATTGCAGTTCTCAAATATAATCGAAGGTGGCATATCCGTTTATAAAAATCTTCTTGCCCAGAAAAAGAGAGCGCCAACAACTGCCTATAACAATGTTCTTCTCTCGGAGAAAGACTCCTGCGCCTTCAGTAGAAACAGACGCTACAGCGGAGCGGAGTCAGGACGCAGAGGCACAGCTGGGACTGGGAAATACGCGAGTGACAATGTTTCCAATCTTGTACAGTATTACTATATTAAAATTATTGTTTTAAACAAAGTTCGGTCTTTAAAACAGGTTTTGATGTTTGGTTTCATTCTACTGTTCAGTATTGCATTGTAAAATAATTAAAAAAAAATAAAGTTGCTACTTCGCGGATTTCACTTTTCGCGTGTTACTTTTGGAACGCAACTCCCGCGATAAACGAGGGATCACTGTACCTCTAAATGGAACCAGTTGCTCATCCACTGTTACGTCAGGCCCTGGATTGTAGAGATAGGGCAGCCGCTCCACCGACTTGTCCCAGACATCTCTTATGGCTGCAAGTTTGTCTCACACGTCTTGCTGGTCTTGACTCACGGTCATCAAATCGTAGCAGTCTTGAGTAGATGTGAAAGAGTTTGAGTGGCATTGTGGCCCCTGGGGTTATCTTTATGACGTTTTCTTCTGCATGCCTGCCGTGTTGGTCATATTCTGTTGAGGACCATGTTATTTTGCCATTTTTTGAAAGGAAAGTCTCTTTCAGCTTCAGGGTTTTCTTCCTCTGAAGACGATTCATCATGCTCTGGATTGTATTCCTCCCCATCTTCTGATAAATCCTCCACTTCTGAATCAGAGCTGTCTTGTTGGACATCTGTAAAAATCAGCTCTAGAGCCTCTTCAGCCTTGTAACGTGCACTCATGGTCGTAGCAGAGAGAGAACTCGGGGTCCTGTCATCTGCAGCACCTTTTTATATTCTCTCTGCAGTCTGCGAGAACGCCACCTCTTGTGGTGTTTACATCTGCTACTGTCTTCACTTTTACTACTATTTGATCTGAGACTGATCACAAGCACAGCAGTCTGCGGGAACGCCACCTCTCTTGTGTTGTTGGCACAGCAGGTATCACCTGTGGAGTAGGATGTGGAGACATTACGGGTGTGACTATGGGTGCTTGCATCACCCTCTCCACTGTCGGTCCTTTCTCGGGCTCTGGGTCAGCTGCCCTCACTGGAGCTTGGGACTTGGGTTTTTCTCGGTCTTTCTTCTGCTTTGCCAGTTCCCCTGTTTGCAGTTGAGTCAGTTTGTTGGCCAGCATCCTGTTCTGGTCTTCAAGGGCCTGCTTCTCGGCCCTGTAAGCATTGACATAGTGAATTATATGCTCAGAAGACGTGCCAGGGCATTTTCATCAGCCCTACCACGCCATTTAGCTTGTCTTGTACTTTTGGCATAGCATTCTTTATGTACATCATAAACAAGGCCTTTGTTTCTGTGTGGTCCCACTCACTCCCAGTCTCGGTTTTCCACATTTTCTGATAATTATGCAGAAATTGTGAAGGGTTGTCGTCGTCTTTCAAAAATTCTTTTTCTAACTTGGTGGGGTCCATGCGTGAGGGGTACTTCTCTCTCTCAGGGCCGTCCGTACTCTGGTTCGCATACGGTCGAAGGGCACCTCATCGTGTGCACGTGATTGTCATACCTCTGTATCCGGCTGCCCTGAAGATCTCTGCAGCGGCTGTTTGTCCTGCTGTTTTTATCAGCAGCGCTTTGATGTCGCCACCTGCCAGGTTGATCCCTCCAGTGATTTCCTCGAGCTTCTCGATCCCCTTGTCAGCTCCCTCCGCCAGGGGGGGTCAATTTTCCTGCAAGTGTTATGTCCATGAAAGACCACGGCACATACCGATTATCACCTTGGGCTCCTTTGGCCACCAGCGGGCACATTTTGTGGCACACTTCGCCTGATGTACCCTCTTGAGGCCGGTCCTTCATTTGTCATCGTAGAGTCATCTTATCACCTGCTTCCTTCTTTTCCATCTGTAGTTGCAAATCAAAGGTTTGTGCTGACTTAGCTTTGGGGCGGTTCGCTGCTGGAGTCGGGTCTGAATCTGGCCAGACCCTCGGAATCTTCTCCTGACTGGTCTGTCATTTTGGTCGTTGTCCTCCTTCAGATGAATTTTCTGGCTTGTTTTTCTCTTCCTGATCTCTTCAATCAATCAATCAATCTTTATTTATATAGCGTCTTGTACAATCAAAATTGTTTCAAGGCGCTTTCCAGAATCCCAGAGCCTGACCCCAGACAAGCAACAGTGGCAAGGAAAAACTCCCCTTTAACAGGAAGAAACCTTGAGCAGGACCAGGCTCATGTAGGGGGACCCTCCTGCTGATGGCCGGCTGGGTAAAGAGAGAAGAGAGGTGGGAGGACAGGTAGAGGATAGGATAGGGAGGAGAGGGGGAGAGGAGAGGTAGAGTGAAGGGGAGGTAGAGGAGAGGAGGAGGAGGAGGGGAAAGAGGAGAGGAAAGAAGAGGAGAGGGAGAGGAAAAGGAGGAGGAGAGGAGAGGAGAGGCACAGAGCACAGAAACACAAACAAAAAATATGCACAATCACTTCAACGGGGCCGGCGGTCATTATGCAGCTCCGATGGCAGTGATACCTGCAAATAAATAGAAGGGGGGGTGGGAAGCAGGAAAAACTACACAAGAATCAGCATAACTAGTCTGCTTGATGAGGAGAGGAAAGCATGACCCAGTGGAGTGACAGAGGCCTGTCAGGTGATCATGTTTCCGGACCCCGGCAGCCTTGGCCTATAACAGCATAACTAAGATGTGACCTAACGATTAGACGACCCCCTAAGTATGATAATTTGTCTGTCTATGATAGTAGCTGGAACTACTGAATTAGTAACAGTAAGCTTTTTCAAAGAGGTAGGTTTTGAGTCTGATCTTAAAAGTAGCGATGGAGTCAGCCTCCCGTACCTGGACAGGGAGCTGGTTCCAAAGCAGGGGGGCCTGGTAGCTAAATGCTCGGCCCCCCATTCTACTCCTAGAAACTCTGGGAACCACAAGTAGACCAGCATTCTGAGAGCGGAGCGGTCTATTGGGCTGATAGGGTATCACTAGCTCCTCCAGGTAGGATGGAGCTAGGCCTCTGAGGACCTTGTAGGTCAGAAGAAGGGTTTTAAAAGTTATTCTAAATTTAACGGGCAGCCAATGAAGCGACACCAGTACAGGAGTAATGTGATCTCTTTTGTTCTTCTGTTGTGATGTCTCGGCTTCTAATTCTGCACTGTGTGTTATTGGTCTTTTGAACCGTCCTTCCTCTTTCCTTTCTCTGGCTTTCCCTTATGTTTTCAGTTTTACTCTTGTGGGTGGCTTTCCTATATTTTACCACCTTTGTGTGGTTGAGGTGCATGCATCTTTCTGGCTGTTCCCTTGTCTCTTCCTCATCCTCATTCATTATGACTCTTACCCTTCCTGTGATCCTTCCCTCTACCCTATCTTCATCCCTTACTACAAACTGTCCTGCCCTATCTGGGGAATAGGGTGGGGGCCTATGATCGGTGTCTCTCCATATCGTTGGGTTTCTGGTGGCTTCCATCCTGAAGTACTGCAGGATGTCCCTCTGCTCTGCATTTCCCAGTCTTTTCCACATGTGAGTTTCTTCATGCTTTTTATCTTTATTTCTTAGCTCCTCCTCCACTTCATCACATTTCCTAGGATCAAAACTGCCCTCAGGAGGCCACCGATTCCTTCCCGATGTCATTTTGTGCCAGTTTTTCATGCATTGTTGAATTTTTCGTTTGTTTGCTGGATGTGTGGCAAGGATTACCTTCACCGGTGTTCTCGTTCGTCTGCTTGCTTTTGTTGGAGCCCATGTTTTATGGCGGTTCACAGCAACCTCTGGTGACTCGGCAGATTCCCACTTCTCTCAATCCCGTTCCTCCTTTTACTGCCCTAGCTCTGGCCAATACAGGTTTTAATTTGGTCGTTTTTATAATAGGGGTGATCTTATTCTATTATGTGTATCCCTTTAACTAATTTATGTAAGTTATTCATTTACGTCAATTTCCTCAACAATTTACTTTTTCAATCTTTATAAATTCTATCCTTCCACCGTCACCCTTGTTACTGTTTACACCTTAATAACACATAATATCATACGTAACACAACACGCCTGAGCTTGCTCCTTGCAAGTTCCTGCTTTTAACCTTACACTGCTTCCTGCAGTTGTCCTTTCCCTGCCTAGGACCACTCCTTGAAGGCACAGTGGTTGACGTCTCAGGCGGTACTTTTAACTTATACTGATCAATACATACCTCTGTATGATTGTCCTTTAAAACAAACTTTAATATTCTGCTCAATGTAAACCCTCGTGTAACTGTTTCACCAAACAACCTTTCACAAGCAACCTTCTGCTCAACCTGCTTGTTCCTTACACCGTCCTTCTAATCTCTCCCTGGATAACTCTCATTCCAGGCCGTCTGAACTTTCCCTGTTCGCTCTTCCCATACATCACCAACATGTACACTATTGTACACACTATTCTTACCCAAACCTCTAAGAGATATAGCAATACAAATCAACAGATTAAATATGCATTTTCAATGATCCATATATCTTATTTTCACTCACACGATTATGGTTGGGCCCGCTTACCAGCTTACTACTGCTCACATACACAATTTGTGTTTTTAGTACTAGGTTCTTAGGAGACAGTTTATTGGTACCTTCTAACCACAGGCGTCCGATGGCGGCTGGATCCCCATAAATTTTTAAAAGGAAAAAAAGAATTTGGTATCTCACCTGGCGTTGGTGGATATATGGGCTCGTGGGGTTCCTGGCCTCCACCCGGCACCTGCAGTTGTCCGGCCTGGTCACTGCCTCCTGGCTGGCTCGCCAAAAATGGTGTGGCTTTTTTTTTACACTTTTTACTTTTTGCTCTGATTTTAATTTGTGACATCTTTTTCCGGTTCTAGTCATTGCTGGGGTGGATTAGAACCTTGCTGCTGTCTATTGTATCTCTGGTCACGTTTCTTTCTGCAGTCACGTTCCCAGTGTCCATAATTTTTAGGGTTGGTGACACTGATCATTTTCACGGGAATTGCCTCGCCCGCGCCCTCAGCTTGGGATGTTGTTGTTTTTCCTCTATATCTAATTGCTTTAATAAACTTGCGCTTTTCTGAAGTCAGAATGCCTGTGCCAATGAGTTGATGTAGAGTTGCCGCAACAAAGTCGAATGATGAGTCGGGGTCAGCTGGTTCACGGTCCAATGATTTATTGATGATTCACAATTCACCATGCATGAGAAGTAGCCCGGGCTAAGTCTGGAAAACTTGTGAGAAATCTCCAGCTTTTATACAGTTTGGAGCCTGGGTTTACTCCTCCCCGGGCTCCTCCTTCTCATTATGCAATTTTTCCCGTTTTTCCACCGTTAGGTATTAATCATTCTTATCAGAGGCGAAACGTGCTTTTCCATATTTGTATTAACATTTTCAGGTCTTTAACATTTTTCTGAGAACTTTTACAATCGTACAGGGGTTGATCAGCAAAATTGATTTAGGCCCTTAGTCTGGATACTCATTGATCGCGGACACATCATCAGATGATCGCTTGACCTCCCTCACCATGTTTACACAGGCTTTTAGAAACCTTTACCCTTTACTACAGGCCCAGGGGAGGAAGAGGGAGTGGTACGCCTCCTTGGTGTTGGCATAGAAGAGGTCCAAGGTAGTTTTCTATGTCAACTGGACTGGGTTTCTTTTCTTGAAGACGTTTCGCCTTCTATCCAGAGGGCTTCTTCAGTTCTGAAATCATTGGGGGGGGGAAGAGAGCTTGAAAATATAGCCCCTGTGGACCATTTGCATGCTAATGATCTGGGTGGTCACCTGAGAGTCGTTAGCAGGGTCGTTGGTCGGGTCGTTCACCTAGTTTCTGTTGAGGTGTCTCCCCTTTGTCTGCTGGATCATATGGTGGTGAGTCCCTGGGTCTCCTGGAATGGTGTGAATGTTTGTTTTGCTCTTGGAAGGAGTGGAGGACTGCATTGTATGTGGGTGACAGGAAGTGCCTCAGGCCACCACCTCTGTTTAAGGATGGTTTATCCAATTTGACATGGATAGTCTTGTCCTTTGGGTGTACTAACCTGAGTGTTGCTGGGTTTGAAATGAACCGGTATGTCGTGTTTCTGGAGGATCCTCTTAAACTTCTCAGACTCCGGACAGGTAGGGGATCAAAACGTTGCGGCGTTTCTCTCCTTTGCTGGGGTCTTTCTTGAGGTTTTGGTGAAGGCCCAGTCTGGGTAGCCACATGTTGAGAGCTGTCTTAATGTGGTCCTGTTCCTTTCTGCCTTGGGATGTGGTGGGTATTTCTCTGGCCTGGTGTTAGTTCTGATCACTCCCAACTTGTGTTCCAGTGGGTGGTGAGAGTCAAACTGAAGGTACTGGTCAGTATGTGTAGGTTTCCTGTAGACTTTGATGGTGAGGTTTCTGCCCTCAGTGATCTTGACTGCGCAGTCCAGAAAGGCCAGACTGTTTCCTTTTACATCTTCCCGGGTGAATTTTACATGCTCGTCTGTTTTGTTGAGGTGATCGGAGAACGCTTCCAATTCTTGTGTTTGAATTTTGACCCAGGTGTCGTCCACATACCTGAACCAGCGGCTTGGCGCAGTTCCTGTGAAGGATGTCAGGGCCTGGGATTCCACCTTCTCCATGTATAGATTGGCAACTATGGGGGATACTGGTGAGCCCATGGCACAGCCACATTTCTGCCTGTAGAAAACTTCTCTGTATTGGAAATAGGTGGTGTTCAAACACAGGTCCAGCATGGTGCAGATGTGGGCCGGTGTTAAGGTTGTTCTTTCTGGGTGATTCTTGTCCAATAGAAGGTGCTTGTGGATGGTGTCTATGGCGCGGGCGGTGGGGATGCACGTGAAGAGTGACATCTTCTGAAAGTAGTGTGAGTCCACTGACCTTTTTTGAGCAAAGTCTTGGGAGTTTTTGATGTGGTGTTGCCAACCATGGGAGACAAGATGGAGGCCAAGTATTTGGAAATGTATGTTACAGAATTGATGCTACTTACTATGGGTCTGAGAGGGATCCCCGGTTTGTGGATCTTGGGCAATCCATAAATGCAAGGGATGGTTTCTCCTGGATATAGACGGTAGTATTGTGGTCTGTCGATGGCTTTATCCTTTTCCAGTTTCTGTAGTAAGTCTACCACCTTCTTCTTGTATGAGCTGGTGGGGTCTCGCTTGAGTTTCTCATATGTAGCGGTGTCTGTCAGGAGACTTATTTTGGTGTCATAGTCAGTGGTATTGAGTAAGACCGTGCACCTACCATTGTTAGCTGGTAAGATGGTGATGTTGTCCTTGGCTAAGAATGCAATGGCTTTTTTTTCCTCATTAGTGATGTTGGAGCTTTTGCACTAGCTAAAGCGGCTGTTACCTTGAGTCTAATCTGTTCTGCTTCTGCTTCCGGGAGTTTGTTTCTGATGGCTGTCTCAGTGGCTGTGATGAGTTTGACAGTCGGTACCTCTTCAGGGGTGACTGAAAAATTCAGACCTTTGGAAAGCACTTCCTCTTCAGTTTGTGTGAGCTCCCTGTCTGAGGTTTTTTTTTTTTTTTACCCATTTCTCCCGTTGTGCGTCAGACAAGGATGTGTCCTGTTTTTCTGTCATGGAGAAGGGGTTGGTTCCACTGGGGTTGTTTTGCCAGTAGGGTGGTGAATTTTTGGATCTGATGTTCATTGGTCCTGGTGTGTTGGGTGTACTGAGTCCTGGAAACAAGTTTGGCTATTTCTTCCATCACTTCAGAGGGGAGCAGTAGGTGTAGTTCCTCCTTTCTTTCGTCTAGCTTGGCTTCCATGGCATTTATGGTAAAATGGATTTGTCTGATCCTTAAACGTTTTTCCGTCATGTGATGAATTACCTGGGCTTTGTCCTTTTACCGTTGATCTGATGTGTAGACAGGTGGGAGTCATCTTCTGCTGTCAACATCTGAGGTTGAAGCGGAGGTGGTTCTTAAAGTCCGCTAAATTCTTGGCTGTTTTCTCACCCTCTCGCACCAAACAAAGGGTATCTTTCCCAAAATGTGATGCAAGATGTCTGTGTAGATTCTCAATCATCTAGGTCATCGTTATCCAAGGTAGTTTTCTATGTCAACTGGACTGGGTTTCTTCTCGAAGACGTTTCGCCTTCTATCCAGAAGGCTTCTTCAGTTCTGAAATCGCTGGGGAGAGAGCTTGAAAATAGCCCCTGTGGACCATCTGCATGCTAATGATCTGGGTGGTCACCTGAGTCGTTAGCAGGGTCGTTGGCCAGGTCGTTCACTTGGTTTCATGCATCGGGCGTTAGCAGAGGGGGGGTGTACACAATCACCGCAAGGGCATGTGTGATTTCCCTCGACAGGTAGTGAGGCCTCATGCTAACGGCTAACAGTTCGATGTCCTTACAGCAGTAATGCTCCTTGATAGTGATGTGCCCAGAGTTACACGAGGTCTATCGTTCAAACACTGCCAGTCCTCCTCCCTTCCTCTTACCACTCTCCCTGCTTCTGTCTGCCCATAGAGGAGTAAATCCGTCGCGTTGTGCGGCCGTGTCCGGAATTAGTGCGGTTAGCCAGGTCTCCGTAAACAGCAGCAGGCTGCTCTCCCGGTACTCCGGCTGATGCCAGGTCAGCGCCGCCACCTCATCCATCTTGTTGGGGAGAGATCTGGCGTTCCCCATGATGGAGGGCAGGGTGGGCCGATGGCGTCTCCTCCTGGCACGGTGCTCGACCCCGTTTCCTCCTCCTCAGTTCGGGGCACATCGGATTCTCTCCCGATGACCAGGCAGGATAACCTCTGCAGTATTTCCGTGTAGCACTTTTCGTGTTTTTATACTCACTCCGTTGTTTTGGTGCCTTCTTCCCATCACTGGCAATGGTCGCCCTGGGAGGGACGAAGACCGGCCTTCCGTCAACTCGTGATGAAAGGTCTTTAACTCGGACATCTTTTTGACTCCGGCTGTGCACAGACTTTGGTCGTCTCATGGCGCTCCTCTCCAGATCTTGGGATCCAGCTCGAAGGACCAAATTTTTGTGAGGGTGAAGTTTGTCACCCGCGCTCTTCTTCACTCTTATGTTAAGACTCAGACAAACCACGCAAACAGCTGGAGTTGTTGAGCTGAGCAGCAGTTCAAGCTTCTCTGTCAACTCTGCTCACCTGCTGCTCGCTTGCCTCTTATTTGGTGCACACAACTCCTTATCTTTAAGGAACAGGAGTCATCCGAGTGCTGGTTTCAGTTGTAAGCAACCCTTTTGTAAAACATTCACATGTTCCTCTTAACAACATTCCTCAGACACTTCAAATCTACTTGTCAAACATTCACATCTTCCTCTCTTCCAACAACATTCCTTAAACACTCTAAATCTACTCATCATAGCATTTAAACGATAATGGTAACAATTCTTCTCACAGCTATGAGATATTGCCGACGGTCCATGATGACTATTTTATTCAGATCCTTTATTGTCCCACACGGGGAAATTTACAGTGCAACAACAGCAACAAGAGCACTCAGAGAAAAATAAGATAAAATCAAATAGAAATCAAATGGAATATACAAAGAGGATGTATATTTACAATAATCCAGATAAATGGATACTCGGCCTCTGTGTACCTGTACATAGTACAGAGGGTGAATACAATATACATATCAGAATATATAATATTCAGATTGTGTTAGCGGTTGTTCTGTTTATTGTGCAGTCTGACAGCAGCCGGCAGGAAAGATCTACGATACCTCTCCTTCACACAGCGAGGGTGGAGCAGCCGCTCACTGAAGGAGCTGCCCAGTGCTGTCAGGGTGTCCTGTAGGGGGTGGGACGTGTTGTTCAACATGGATGACAGCTTAGCCATCATCCTCCCATTTCCCACCACCTCCACTGAGTCCAGGGGACATCCCAGGACAGAGCTGGCCCTCCTCACCAGTCTGTCCATCCTCTTCCTGTCCCTGTCAGTGATGCTACTGGACCAGCAGACTATCCCGTAGAAGATGGCTGATCCCACCACAGAGTCATAGAAAGTCCTCAGGAGTGGGTCCCTGCACTCCAAAAGACCTCAGCCTCCTGAGCAGGAACAGTCTGCTGTTGCCCTTCTTGACCAGGGCGTCTGTGTTGTGTGTCCAGTCCAGGTTATTGTTTAGGTGAACACCCAGGTACTTGTAGGACTCCACCACGTCAACATCCGTTCCCAGGATGTTCACTGGTGCAGGCGGGGGGTTGTTACGCCTGCGGAAATCCACCACCAGCTCCTTGGTTTTGCCAGCGTTGATCTGGAGGTTGTTCCGCAGGCTCCAGTCCACAAAGCCCTGAATAAGTTTTCTGTACCCCGTATCGTCCCCATCAGTGATGAGGCCGACAGCAGCAGAGTCGTCAGAACTTCTGGAGGTGACATGAAGATGTGCTGTATGAGAAGTCCGCGGTGTAGAGGGTGAACAGGAAAGGAGCCAGAACTGTTCCCTGCGGGACACCAGTGCTGCAGAGAAGCCGATCTGACTGGGAGCCCTTCACCCTCACAAACTGTGGTCTTTGTGTAAGGTAGTCCAGAATCCATGTTGTGAGGTGGTGATCCACCCCAGCTACCTGCAGCTTGTCCCCCAGCAGCCTGGGCTGGATGGTGTTGAATGCACTGGAGAAATCAAAAAACATGATCCTCAGTGCTTCCAGCCTTCTCCAGGTGAGTGAGGGAGGTGTGGAGGAGGTAGATGACGGCATCGTCCACCCCGATGCTCGGCTGGTAGGCGAACTGCAACGGGTCCATAAAGGAGCTCACCAGTGGGCGCAGGTGGTCGAGGATGAGTCTCTCCAGCGTCTTCATCAGATGAGACGTCAGAGCCACCGGCCTGTAGCTGTTGAGCTCCTTGGGGTGCGGTGTTTTCGGCACTGGGACGATGCAGGACGTCTTCCACAGCTGTGGCACTCTCCTCAGGCTCAGGTTGAACATGTGACTGAAGATCCCACACAGCTGGTCTGCGCAGGACTGCAGGAGCCTGGAGCTGATGCCATCCGGACCCGTCGCTTTCCTGGCCCTGTTCTTCTTCAGGGCCTTCCTCACCTGGTGTGGCGTGAGGGACAGGCTGGAGCAGGGAGGTGTTGGTGGGGGGGATGGGCATGGGCCAGGGTGTGAAGTGTCGGGAATGTGTGAGCTGAAGTTCATGAGAGAGGGAGAGGAGGGGGGACAGGAGGAACAATGGGTTGCAGGCACAGACAGTGGCGGGGGTAGCAGCAGAGGAGACTGGGCTGGGGGAGGGGTGGGTACCTGATCAAATCTATTGAAAAACAAGTTCAGGTCGTTAGCCCACCCCCGGTCGCCCACAGGTTGGGACTTCTGCTCCTTGAAGCCCGAGATGGTCTTCAGGCCCTTCCATACCCCACAGATGTTGTTCTGCTGCAGCTGGTTTTCCATCTTCCTCCTGTAGTTGTCCTTCTCCTGTCTGATCTTCCTCCTCAGTTCCCTCTGCACAGTCTTCAGCTCTTCCTTGTCTCCAGACACAAAAGCCCTCTTCTCCTTCAGGAGGGCCTTTATGTCTGGGGTGATCCAGGGCTTGCTGTTGGAGAAGCTCCGTACAGTCCTGGTGGGTACGGTGTTCTCCACGCAGAAGTTAATGTAGTCCGTGATGCAGTTGGTGAGGTTGTCAATGTCCTCCCCATGGGCGTCGCTGAATACATCCCACAGGGTCGTGTTGAAACAGTCTTTCAGGGCCTCTTCGGCTTCTTCGGACCATTTCTTCACTGTGCGGGTGACAGCAGGCTGCCTCTGCACAAGAGGTTTGTACACAGGCTGGAGGTGTACAAGGTTGTGGTCGGCACGGCCCAGGGGAGGGAGTGGGAGAGAGTGGTATGCCTCCTGGGTGTTGGCATAGAAGAGGTCCAGTGTTTTATTGTCCCTGGTGTGGCATGTGACGTACTGGGTGAATTTGGGCAGAGAAGATGATGGAGAGGCATGATTGAAGTCTCCAGAGATGAGGAGGAGGGCGTCAGGGTGCTGTGTCTGCAGCCTGCTCACTGCTGAGAGCAGGACATCACAGGCTGCATCAGCGTTAGCAGAGGGGGGGATGTACACAACCACCGCGAGGGCATGTATGAATTCCCTCGGCAGGTAGTGAGGCCTCATGCTAACGGCTAACAGTTCGACGTCCTTACAGCAGTGCTGCTCCTTGATAGTGATGTGCCCAGAGTTACACCATCTATCGTTCACAAACACTGCCAGTCCTCCTCCCTTCCTCTTACCACTCTCCCTGCTTCTGTCTGCCCGTAAGAGAGTAAATCCTTCAAGTTGTGCGGCCGTGTCCGGAGTTAGCGCGGTTAGCCAGGTCTCCGTAAACAGCAGCAGGCTGCTCTCCCGGTACTACCGCTGATGCCGGGTCAGCGCCGCCAGCTCGTCCATCTTGTTGGGGAGAGATCTGACGTTCCTCATGATGATGGAGGGCAGGACGGGTCGATAGCGTCTCCTCCTGGCACGGCGCTCGACCCCGGCGCGGCATCCCCGTTTCCTCCTCCTCAGCTCGGGGGGCACATCGGGTCGCTCCTTGGGCAGCGCCGCAGAGCTCCGCAGGGCGAACAGCTGATCCCTGCTGTAAACAAACGAGCCGCGGCTCCGCGATGGGTCTCCGGACGCGGTATCAAAAAGTGAAGAAATGGGAAGAACCACCAGTGCAAACTCCATGAGTCTTACGTACATGGTGAGGGTAAATGAAACAAACCGAACGCACCAAAAACAAAGGTAGTAGGTGCGGAAAAGAAGAAAAAAGTAAAGGAAAAGCTCGAGGGTGAGCGGGAGCTGTTGTTACAGGCTGCCACTCGTGCGGCGCCAGTTGATGATTGCCTTTGTCCGCAGATTTTATGATGTTGGGGTTGTGGGAAAGTTGCTGCAGGGCTCTACGTTGATTAGAGATGTTGTCCTGAATGTCTATAGTTGATTTGATGTGTTTCAGGGTTTGTATTTGCATGGATGAATTTCCTGGTGAGGTGCTGTACTGCGGTTGATTTTGGCTCCCAGTGTGATGAGTGAGTGAATTTGGTGGGATTACCTTTGGGGTGATGGAAGTAATCAATAATTTAGATTTTTCTATGGAAGTTATGTAGGTCCCTTTGAAGTTCCTCCCGGTCAAACTTGGTGGGGTGAGGGATGAAAGAGACCTCGTTCTAACAGTCTCCGTTGGTGGATGGATGGGGTGAAGAGGGTAGATAAATTAAGGATGTTTGAAGAGGAGTCCCGGCCCAGGCCTCTTCTGTTTACTGGTTTTGTTTTGGGAGATGTCATAAATTTAGTCTACAACACCAGTTTTCAAAAATAATTTTGGCTGTAGCTGGGGTCCAATGAATGTTATCATCCATCAGTTGTGAAAGTGTCCTGAGGGATTGCAGAGAGTGTGGGGCAGTGTGTGGCCATAGTATTATTGATGAGCTTCAGGTTGTCCTGTAGTTCCTGAGCGAGCTGTGTTGAATAATTTAGGATGGGGAAATAGATGTCTGTGTTTGGGAAGGTCGACTTGGCAGTCCAGAACAATGCTTTGAGTTTTAGTGTTTGTCTGGGGTCCTGGTCTTATTGATCCCTATTGAGAAAACCACAATTTTGGTGTTTGGGAGGGTGTTGGATCGCAATACCTCCTGTATGTAGCTGCCGATCCGCGTGTTCATTGAATGAAGACTTCGAGAAGTAAAGTACCAATTTCAAAATGTATTTAACAATAGAATCAATTCCAGATACAAATATTACAGAGCTCCGGGCCAGTTCATAACCCTAGCAACAACAAAGTTAATTGTCAGGGCACGAAGTCTGACAACCTAACTATCCCTTGGCCCAGTCCTTTATAGTCACACACATGCAAATTCACAATGTCCATGCAATCCAATCCAGATCCCCCGCTGAGATGTCCCCGTCTTCTTCCTCCAGTCCCACTTGGTGTTGGTAGAGTTCTTCTCTTCCATTGTTTTCCCAGGTGGCCAGCTCCCATTCTTCATGCAAATGTGATCATCATCAACCCCCTTGATGTCGCATTTACAATGAGTGTTTGACACCCCCTGCCTGACTGGCTCCTGCCTGACTGGCTCCTAAGATAACAGTAGAACAAACAACAATCCTGCAAATGTCTCTGTTCTTTATTTCATTTGCTAATGAGTCTACCTTGCCTAACTTCTAAGAGAAGACAGAAACATATGGTGAAACACATAACAAGATAAAGACAATTCTCAACAAGGGTCTGTTTGCAGATTTTAAGAAAGGGGTAGGCATTAGCTCCGGGGTAGCAGTCAATTGAATCTTAGGGTTGGTGTGTCCTGGGATGCTCTTGACATTAGAGTCACCCAGGATGAGTATTGGCCTCCTGCCCTTGAAGTACCAGTCCTGAATCTTCCGGGTGGGTCTGTAAATGGTCCTGTTGGGAGATGTAGTGTCCTGGGGAGGTTCCGGGGTGGGTGGGGGAGGGCTGGTAGGGGGAGAAGGGGTGTTTACTGATGTCAGGGAGGGGTTGGAGGATGATGCAGTGAAAGGTGTGTGGGGAGGGGGGAGGCGATTGAGTCCGGGCTCTGATGTCTACGGAGGATAAAAGTGAGGGAGGGGGGGAAGGGGCAGGTTAATACAGAGTTAGGGTTAGGCCGCCCTCTGGGCGAAGCCCTGAGGAAGGCAGTGCACTGTCCATCAAGAAGGTCCCAGGCAGAGGCCCCCATACCACAAATGAAATTTCCACCACCCTAAGGTGGTGGGAGTTAAAAAAAAAAATTGGGCTCTCTGGCCTTAATTAAGATCAGCCTAGGTGCTATGTTTCGGCCTGTCTTGGCCTTCTTCAGGCGAGCTGATCAGTTTAATGTGTTGGCCCTTTGGCCGTCTGCACAAAATGGTCCCTTAACTTTTTCCCATTTCCCACATCCTAATTATTTAATTTTGTTCCCAATTGTGTTATATTTCCCATTTGTTTCCCCTGTATTTTTGAGTTGTTGCTCCCTCCCTAACCATTGTCTGTTTGACTTGTCCAATTTCCGTTTCCCCTTTTATACTCTTCTTGCACCTCCCCTGTTTTTCCTTCTAAGTAACTTCTTTAAGATTCGAATTTCCCTTCTTTTGAATTTAACCTCCTAATTCCTTCAGGCTGTAAGTATGACTGGGGTCCATAACCTGTCACTAAAGAACCATTGATCTGGTCCAGGATAGAACTGCCTATCAATAGTAAAACATCCTTCAACAGGTGTGTTGGGATGGGATCTAAAGGACACGTGGTGGTCTTGGATTTCTGAATTAGCGAAGAGGCCTCAGAAAAATATATAGGGCTGAAGGAGTTTAAGGGCTCGTTGGAGAACCTGTATGTTCCCACAGTCAGCACATCTGGTGATGGTCCAGTTGTTGGGATGGCCTGGTTGGCTTTCTCTCTGATAGCTAGAACTTTATCAGTGAAGAAGCTCATGAAGTCTTCACCACTAAGGGAAGAAGGGATACGTGGATCTAAAACACTGTGACTCTTAGTTAATTTGGCCACAGTGCTGAAAAGAAACCTGGGGTTGCTCTTATTTTCCTCAATTAAAGAAGAAAAATAAGCTGTTCTAGCCTTGCGGAGGGCCTTTTTGTAAACTAATAGACAGTCTTTCCAGGCTACATGGTAGCTGTCTATTTTACAAGAATGCCACTTCCTTTCCAGTCTTCGCACTTTCTGCTTGAGGGTCCTGATATGTGGATTATACCAGGGGCCACACCTCCTGAGTTAGTATTTTCTTTTTCAGGGGGGCAACAGAATCAAGCGTGATTCTCAGTGAGGTTGCTGCACCTTCAGCAATAGAGTCGACCTCAGCAGGGCTAAGATTATAATGATTGATCCCTGGGGAAACACACGGTGGTCCTGGGATCAGCACAGGGATCACTTCCTTAAACTTAGCTACAGCATTATCTGAAAGACATCTGCTAAAGTAAGACTGTGCTCTGAGCATAGAAGAATCCTTAATCATAAATGTAAAAGCGATCAAAGAATGGTCTGACAGGAGGGGGTTCTGAGGGAACACTGACATGTTCTACCTCAACACCATAAGTCAGAACTAGATCTAGGGTGTGGTTAAAGCTATGAGTTGGTTGGTTTATCTGCTGGAGGAAACCAACTGACTCAATGAAATGAAGCCATTTCTAAAGCTGTTATTTACAACGTCTACATGGATATTAAAGTCTCCAATGATAATGACTTTGTCCGTTCTAAGGACCAAGTCAGATAAGAAATCGGAGAACTCGGACAGGAACTCTGAATATGGCCCAGCAGGGGGCCGATATACAACTACAAACAGAAGTGGCTTTTCTGCCTTCCAGTTCAGATGAGTGATGCCAAGAGTCAGGCTTTCAAATGAACTGAAGCTATGTTTTGGTCTGGGATTAATTAATAACTTGGAGTGATAGATTGCTGCCACTCCCCCTCCTCGACCAGTAACACAAGGAATATGATAAAGATGGGTAGGAGTAGATTCACTTAAGCTAACAAACTCCTCCTCCTGAAGCCAGGTCTCAGTAAGACAAAATAAATCAATGTGATGATCCGCTATCAGGTCATGTACTAACAGGGATTTACACAAGAGATCTAATATTTAACAGTCCACACTTAATTATGATATTCAGTATTAATTTTAATAAGATTTTGGTGATTGACTGCTCCCCTGCTCTGTGCTTGGTGAACTTTTAACCGTGGAACAGAGACTACCTCTATAGTGTTAAATATGTTGTTGGTGGATGAGGGTTCTAAGGAAGCAGCAGAGAGGTGTAAGACTACAACTCTGCATCCTGGTCTGGACCCTGGATTGATCCAGTACTTTATTGATCCCTTTAGGGGGTGTCCATCAGGGAAATTAGCATCTCCAAAAAAATGTACAGCACTGTACAAAATTACCCACCACCATTACACACCATTAAACCTATTAAAGATAATAAAATAAGAAATAGAATAAAAGAATAGAAATATAAAAATGTAAATAAATGAATAGATGGATGGATGAATGAACTGAATGAATTGATGTCACAGTATTATGTTATTCCAAATAGTCAGGTCACTTTGGGTCTAATAAAATTAGCCAAATTACTAGAAATGAGAGAGGCACCATCTCATGTGGGATGGACACCGTCTCTCCTAATCAGACCAGGTTTTCCCCAAAAAGTGCTCAAATTGTCTATAAAGGCCACCTGGTTATCGGGGCACCAACGTGACAGCCAGCGACGACATGCGGCTAAACATCTCCTCGCTGGCCAGATTGGGGAGGGGACCAGAGAATGCTCCGGAGTCCCACATCGTTTTTGCGTCGTTACACACCGACTCCAAGTTAATTTTGGTGACCTCCGACTGACGAAGCCGGGTGTCGTTGGCTCCGACGTGAATAATAACTTTACCAAATTTACGTTTATGTCTCTCCAGCAGCCGTAAATTTGCTTCTATGTCGCCCGCTCCGGCCCCTGGAATGCTCTTAACTATGGTCGCTGGAGTCGGCTTCACGTTGCGCAAAACAGTCGCCAATTACCAGGGTCGGTTTCTCGGCGGGTGTGTCGCCAAGTGGGGAAAAGCGGTTAGCCACGGGAAGCGGGTGGTGGGGCACCGTGGGCCTTTGTTTTGGGCTACGCTTCCTACAAACAGTCACCCAGCCGCACTGGCTTGCCGGCTGCTGCCGGGGGACCGCTAGCTGTAGCTACGCTAGGCGGCTCCGCAGCAGCTAGCTTACCCTGGCTACCTGACGCAACTCCAGCTAACTCCAAGCTGCGGAACCGCATCTCAAGCTCGCCAAGTCTCGCCTCCATAGCCATTAAACTACACTTTCTGCACCTATTCCCTTCACTAAGGGAGGCAGAGGAGTAATTAAACATTTCACACGCTGAACAGACAAAGACACCGGGTGGAACAGACGGTGAGGCCATGCTAACGCTAATAGTCGGCGAAGCCCTGTATTTATGGGTTGTTTCTCACTGTTATCAGGTGACTAGAATGTCCCAAGTGTTCATTTAAGTGAAGTGGATACAACACACCGTGCACAGTGCAACCAGCGAACAATTGAAAAGACAGAGTTCAATTCCAGGCACAGCCGAGAAGTGGGAAGAGAGCGGGATCCCGCAGTCAGACATCGAGACGGTGAGTCGGAGGCTTTTAAATGACTCAAAACGAGGTGGGGGTTAAAACTTTTTCAAAAAGAGGAAATGTATTTTTCCAAGTCTGATTTTTGGTTAAAATATTTATAGAAAAACATTTAAAATAAAATAGGATAAGAAAATAGAAGAAACAAGTTAAGATTTGAGAAATTATAGATAATTTATATGAATAATTTTATAAAGGGAAAATTTCCAAATCTGATTTTGGGTTTAAGGAAGAAATAACCTAAATTTTTAAATTAAGATAAGGGTAGGGATAGTGACTCTTCTTTACAAAGACAAGACTGAACTAAAGAATTGGAGACCATCACACTTTTAAACACTGACTCTAAACTTTTAGCAACACATGTCCTTGTTTCTAGAAGAGGTGATTTACCCGGATCAAGCCTGTGCCATTCCGGGGAGGATGCTCAGACAGCCACATACTGATCCAAGACCATCTGTTGCACGAGACAGAAACATGCGGCTAGTAGTTTTAAGCTTATACTTTGAGAAAGCCTTTGGTCGGGTCTCGCACTAGTACCTTTTCCAGGTACTGCAAAAAATGGGGTTCCCAGAAAGAATTGTAGCTTGGGTGGGTTTGCTGTACCGAGACATCAACAGCAAAATTGTTAAATGGGCACTTGACAAAGCAGTGGACATTACCTGCGGTGTCCATTATCGGCCCTCTACGTTATCTGTTATCGAAACACTGGCACAGATCTTGAAGGGACAAACAAAGCAATGGGGTGCCAGGGAGCGGGGGACTGGAAACGAGGTGCATTTTATATATGGACGACGTGAATGTTCTATGTACTGACCTTTTATCTGTTAACAGGACGCTGGACTTGACTGACTGGTTTGGACGGGCCTCTGGGTCAAAACTAAAGACGCAAGCCCAGTTCTATGGACCACGGACAGCGACTGAGATGACAGGACTTCCCCTGACTGACTGACCAAAAAATACTAGGAGTTAAATTTGATCGGGAGGAGGGAAAACAAATTGGCCGGACATGGTAGGGAAAGTTGGGCAGAAACTAGGATACTGGGGTTTTAATTACCAAAGCAGTGATTTTACCTTCGCTTTTACTGATCTGTTCTGTTCTTTTCCCTCCCTAGACATGTGTTTTACACTTGGAGCGAGCTGTCTTTTTTCCTGGGGGTGTCCAAGTGGGAAAAGCTGAAGAGGGACTGCATGAGGAAACCAAAAGAAAAAGGAGGAAAAGCAGTCCCAGACCTGCACCTGTTCTTAGGGGGCAGGTTTACAGCCATCCACATGGGCATAGTTACGGCCCCATCCAAAAACCCAAAGACGGCTGCAATGGCACACTTTTAGATGGGGGCATACCTCGGAAAACTAAAAATAGAACCAGCAAACCAGTGCCCGTGTCTTAACCTACCTGCGGCCTATGGTTTTATCCAGAGGTTTTTAAGGCATTTTAAACCGGAACATGAGGAGTTGCACTTTTTAACTAACCACTGCTTTTTGATTTCTGTTGTGCAGGAACATGAGCCAGTGAGTCCAGTGTGCGGCCTCGCATTAGGCGGGCCCTCAAGTTTGGCGCAACACGAACCACTCTGCTCTCCCAAACAAACTCTGGGACCTGTCATGGATGGTGGCTCATGAGATCCTCCCGGTGAGGTCCGTCATACACTCCAGAGGCATGGCAGCACACACAACCTGCCCCCGACCTGGCTGTGGCGCGCCTGAGTCGGTGAAGCATCTCCTCTGGGAGTGCAGTGCTGCTGAAGACCAGTGGGCAATGGCCGGCTCCTTGCAATTCCCGTACTTGCCAGCAAGGGAGGTCCTCACAGCACAACTGGTGCTGTATGGGGTGAGCCCAACTGTAATACCACCTAAGGACTTTGCCAAGCAGTGGCTCACCCTAGCCGCCATCAAAGACGCCACATGGACCTCCAGAAACTTGCTGGTAAGAAAGCACATGCAGATCCCCCCCCCGTGGCGGTGATCCGGATGGCTGCAGCAACGGTTCAAGTGGCCAAAGCTGCGGGCGGCAGGCCTAGGACACCGCCACACAGAAGAATCGCCTCTGTGCCCATTCGGACGAAGGAGCCGGAGCCACACGGCAAAAGGTCAAGGCAGCAGCGGCCTTGCTCTCCGGGTGAGGAAGGTGGGAAGGAGCAGCAGGGCGAGGATCTCCAGACCGCCAACAGCATCCCGAGAGGCCAAATGTTTGGAGGAGCAGCGTGACTGACTTGGTAGGGACTCACTGTGCTCCTGCACAAAGATGGACCTGTTTGAATTGATGCACTCCCTTTTATGGACTTTTTTAGAGTTACTAAAAGGACAAACACTAAATGAAATATCTTTTACCAATGGAAATTACTATTTTACGTAGACTGTTTTGGAGAAATTATTTTAAATATGTATGTGTATGGTTTATTTTTGTAGACTTCACCTATTTTATTGGTGTATATATGGACCTCTTGGTTAAAGTTTGTAAATATGAGTGCCAATAAACTACTTGAAAGAAAAAATCTGTTTAATATCTGATATGTCCTCTATCAGGGGGCTGTATATTAAATGCATTTCTACAGACAGGAGCTGAAACAGGAGCTTGCTCCATTCACTCCAGTATTCCGGCCCAATATTGCAGTCTAGCTGGGAGTGGTGCGCCTTCTCTATAGCTTGTGGACAATCAACAGTAAGAGCCTCTCGGCAGTGTTGTCACTTTTCAAAGCACATACAAGGGCAGGGCCGCTCTGCCTTGTTGCTTTGTGTCCCGTTTGTAGAGGCTTGCTTGACACCCATGGCTTTTGAAGTGAAAGTGCACCTGGCAGATGGTCCTGTCTCATTTCCAAAATGGAAAAAAGACATGTATAGGCAATTTAGACTTCAAAAGGTGCATGAAAATAAAATGCTTGCGGTGTAAGGACACTTTAGTTTTGGCAGTAGGGTGAAGGCTCTTTTGTGCCCTGTGCTTTTTCTCTGTAGGGCTACCAGAGGGATTGGGGAGATGCGAGTAGTCCGTCCATAGTACCATTTAAATTCAGAAGTACAAATTGCAAGGTTGGGGTCCAGGGTTTGGTTTAAAACTTTCTTTGCACTGATCGGAACGATGGCAGAATGTGGAGGTCAGGGTCCCTTCCCAGTGGAGATCAAAGTTCAAGACCAGGTGCAGACAAGGAGAGGAAGGAGAGCGGGCTCCCCCAGCCAGACATCAATGACCCAATAAAAGGGTTAGGGGCTTTTTATTAAGCTGTCAATAAAACAAGGTGGAGGGTTAAAAGTGTTTTTAATGAGTTGACAATTTTATCAGAAAGGAAATCTATTTCAAACCTGATTTTAGGTGGGTGGGGGGGTTCCTGAAATGGGTAGATTTGGGGTTAGGGCTTAGGGTTAGGGCCAGGATATGAAACATCAGAGAATCAGAAATATGTATTGGTGATGGGATGAGCGACACTGGTGCGTCAGCACTGTGCCGAGAGCTCAAGAGTGAAACCCCGTATCGGCGCGTGTATCGCTTTAAGAAAGAATCATGTGACCGTTACAGGAATTGTATCGTTTGGATGAGCCGCGCCAAAGTGTGTTTAAGGAAACAAACTGTATCAACGTGTCGCGGGTTTGTTGGATGGAGTTTTGCGGTTGCGCAATTATGGATCGTTTTCCCCAGTGTGGAATAATTTTGATCTTGTGACTCCAAACAAGGGAAATCTTTTCTGCTTTGAGCAGTTTACTGTTATATACAATTTTTAACGGTGGCACATGGCACTCACTTTATCAAGTGAATGACCTGTGATACATATGATAGTCGGTTAAAAAGCCTTACAGTTGCTTTATTCATTTTATCTCGTAATAACGAGATCCTGATCTCGAAATCATGAGATAGGGTGTCTGTTTTTTTAACAAGTGAATGCAATGCGCCACCTTAGTCTTTACTCTGTTCTAGTAAGAGGTTTGAATTGTTCGTCACTTTTTGTTATTGTAGGTGAAGTGTCGGCTCTGCTCCACAGAGCTCTCTTACATCAATAAGAGCACTTCATCAATGCTGAGGCATTATAGAGCTCGGCATGGCAATGAAGAATTGGCAGATACTCGAGAGAACCAGAAAACATATCCACATCTGCATCAACTTGCACTTAAAACTCTCTGCCCACCACCGTCATCTGCACCGGGTGAAAGAGTATTTTCTAAGGCTGGGGAGCTGGTGTCTAAGAGGAGAAATCGCCTTGGAGCAAAGACACTCCAAAAACTTTTGTTCCACAATAAATATTCATAAACGAATCACTTTTTTGTATTATTTCATGATTTAACAGTTAACAAAAAATGTGTGTACATAAGTAAAAAATTGTAACTCAAATTTGCTATATTTTACATACCAACTCAGTTTAGCATTTACACAAACAAGGAATAGAGGTAAGATCGGGCCTAAAAAATCCAGCCCGACCCGACCCAGGCCCGCGGGCATTAAAGCCCGACCCAGCCCAAGCCCGACCAATTTACTTGATTTGCAGGCCCGAGCCCGAAGCAAACCCGAAATTTAAATTTATCCCATAGTATTTTGGGCAGAAAAAACGCAAGATCTTTTAAGGTTAAAATAATCTACATATTTTTATGATCATGATAAATGAATGGAACACAGAATAAGAGGCCAGACAAAGAGAGTGAAAGAGAAATCTTGATGCGCACTCGCTTAATTACGCGGAGAAATACTGCAGCCCACTAGGCTTTAAATAGAATAACGCAAATCAAATAAATGGTAAAGGATATATGAAATTGTTATTTCTATAGTTTTGTTTCAACGAAATTTAAAATAAAAGCTTTAATTTTCTCTATCTTTAATTTGGTCTGAAAATGGAAAAGCTAATGAAATGATCGAAGAGCAAGAATACAGAAATACAATAAATCCACATAAATATACTAGATAAATTAATAAAGAATAACATTCTTTATTTTAATGATTTGCATTGGAACACACAAAAAACAACCTGCTTTAAGAAGCATTGAAACAAAATAAATAGGAACATTTTCAGGAACACGCTTTTAGAATAAAGAAAATCCCACTAACATAAGAACAGACCTGCTGTAAAGAGTAATTTAACATAATATATAAATAAGCAAGCTAAATAAAATACAACATTACTAATTTGAATAAATAAGAACAAAAATAATTTGTTTAGATTATTATTAAAAAAATAAAGAGCCAAACAAAGTGCGTAAATGCGTAAAAATAAGCCTACTAATAATCACGAATAAGTCAAACAAGGAGAAAAACACGAAAACACTATCATGTTTAAATAAAAATACAAAAAATTTCAAACATGAACAAACAAATAAACGTTCCAAAATGTGCAAAACATAAATACAATTAAAGCGTTTGAGCTGCTGCCTGGCCTTGACTATAGTCTGCAAATTGCGGTCTTGTGTCCTGGTCTTTATTCCTGTGAAATAAGGGAAATAATTAAAGCCTCAGACAATAATTAAAATGATGATTTGAACAACAGTATATTACTTACGTTGTTTATATTTTGTGGTCGTCATGTAAGAACAAGATTGCGTCCACTGTACCAGGTTTCAGTGAAGTTCTCCGCTGATCTATCGTGCGGCCAGCTGCACTAAAAACACGCTCACTGCTGCTGCTGCTTGCGGGTATGCACAACACGGATCTTGCTAACTTGGCAAGTTTAGGGTATATACTGGAGTTTATTCTCCACCAGCCAAGCAAATCTCGGTCATCAGCCATGGCATGCTTTTGACTAATGTACAGGTTAACCTCATCTTGAACAGGAACATCATCGTCATCATCCTCGTTTTCCCATTCACCGAAAAAAGAAGTCCTTTTTCGTTTTGCTGCAGGTGGAGAAAGGGTGCTGGTGTGCGCCTCGTCCTCCTCGTTTTCCAAAGTTGTAGCGGTGGCTTCTCCTCCTTCATCTTCTTCTTCCAGGAGTGTGCGGACATGTGCATGCACCTCTGACACCTCTGTCGGTGTCATCATTTTGAGTTTGTTGAAGTTAGGCCACAGGAACAGTGCAACTTTGTGCAACATATGTATTTTGACTTTTTGTTTTAAAAGTTCAGAATGCCTTTGGCGCAAAAACGCCTGCTGAGGGTTATCCGTAGAAATGGGTTGACAGTGCTTTTTTAACTTCTCATTCCAGAGGCAAACTAGATTCAGTGTGGTATATTTATCTCCTTCCAGTTCTCGTTGTGCTGCATAGAAAGGCTCTAGAAAGGAGATCAAAAAATCTAACAGATCCGGCGCAATGTTATCCATGCGAACCTCTTCTGCGCGTGACTGTAGCTTCTCGTACAACTCATTATATATCTCTCGCACAGACTTGAGCGTCAAGTGCTGAATCTTGTTTCACCCATCTGAAGCACTGTTTTTGATAGTTGTGCTGCCAAACCAGATTGCTTGATGAAACGGACAACACTCTTGGCTGCAGTAATTGTTTCTCCAATGTCCGGCGCGTCTGCAGACAGTGCGTCCTTGTCCAGGCCATGCCGAAGTACAGTGTTGATCACGTGGTCAAGGCACGAGAGGCGCTTGTAAGGCTCCAAAGCTTTCACGATGTTACTGCCCTGATCTGTAACCCACACTATTCTGGATAAAGATGAAGGTTCCAAACCAAATCTATTCACCAGAAGCCGGACCAGTTCTCTTCTTATGTTCTTCCCCGTTTTGGCGTCTTCTACTGGAAATACAGCAGTGGTGAGGGTTTTTCCAACCAACCTGAAGTCCGTTTCAGTAAAGTGACAAGTTATTGCAATATAACTCATCCTTCTGTAATCGTCCGTCCACATATCGGTACTCATGGCAACGTCACAGCCACCTGCTAGAGCTTTCTTTACCCGCTCAATTAAAAAGTTCCTTTTTACCTCAGCCTTCTCGGCGCATGCTTTTGACACTGTGGTGTAATGGGGGAGGACCGAGTCGACAGGTACGCGCCCAAAAGTTGACCCAATATTGATCAATTCTTGGGCCAGACTTTTAAAACCTTCGCCACTGACTACTGAAAATGGTCTAAGGTCCTGACAGCAAAAGTCCACGCACTTGTCTGTAATGGCCTGCTTAGCGCGAAGAGGGGCGGTCTTTGGGATAAATGATAATATAGATGTTTGATGATCATCAATTTTGCGAGTACAGTTGTTTAAGTGCCTGCTCAGCGTCGAGGTGCCAGTCTTTTTGCTCTCATATGAAAGCAAAGCACCACATTGACCACATTCAGCGAAGCCAACAGAAGCTTCTGTATCATTTTTTACGATCAATTTGAAGCTTTTCCACACTTCACTCTTACCAGCGGTGCGTGTTTGCCTTTTCAGTTCTCCTGTCTTAAGTTTATCCTTGACCTCTTGCTGCTCCATATCTGGGATGGTCAAAATAGATGTAAACTTGCGGATGCGGAGGGAAGATTACATTCACGACATACTAACGTTTTGGCAAAACGTATGCAAAGCGGCTTTGCGCACGTTTCCCAAAGCGTGCTCTGGCTCTACACTTCCTGTTTAGTAGTAGTTATATAGCAATTACCTTACAGCGCCTTCTCTGTTTTATCCAAATTATTTATTTATAATAAGTATTCCTTAGTTTAGTATCCACACATCGTTTTAGTGTATATTTTTATAAACAAATATTTATTAAAAAAAAGTCAGCGAGAGAGAAGCCCGGCCCGACCCGACCCGAACGTAATGATTGACATTTTACGCATTTTAAGCCCGACCCGAATTTCGGGTTGGGTCGGGCTCGGACTCGGGCTCGGTCTTAAGATCTTACCTCTAACAAGGAATTCCTTTACCTGTAATCATTTTATAACTACTGCAGGGGTCACTAGTGGGTGACCAACACAGTATCAATACAGTGCCGACACAGTTTGTGTAGTGTGTCAATACACTCCTTGAGGTATCATCGTCTCATCACTAATAAGTATAACCCTCCAATTGTCTTTGGAATAGTCGGTTAAAAAGCAATTCAATACTCTCCTTCTCTAAGCTGTGGACCAGTGTGGACTGTACTCTAAGACCAAGGCTTGCAATGCATCCCAGCCAGGGGAGATGACGTGCTGGACAACATGCCGGTCAGTGTTTTCTCATTTCATGATATTATGGCAAGTAAACCGTACATGTATCGGCAGTCTTGTTTCTCCCACATATCTTTTATCACGTTTGCAGCACTTTAAATATACAGTTGGTTTTCTTTAAAAACTGTTTCCTTGTGTTGCAGTTCTGAATACTTCTTGCTTTTGTGAATCAAATACCCATTCTTGTTGTTTAAAATAATGGTTCTGTGGGCCGAGTCTCCAATCTGTGAAATGAGCGTATTGACTTATTTCCTGTTTTCCCAGCAATCTTTAATATCAAAATAGCCATTTTGCCCCCTCTTCTGCCAAGAAAAATAGTTTGGAGCTGCAGAAAATAACAAAGCTTATGAAATTTTAAAGTTTTAATCTTTTTAAAAAAATTATTTTAGCTCTTCCAGCCACTGAACACAACACACAGAAGTGCAGTGTGCATTTGTAGTCCTACTCTGAGAACCTGAATTATGTGCAGGCCTATTTGAGTCCTTGCTATATTTGTGTAAAATGAAAAGAAAAAATAGTCCTTTTTAATCTAAACAAAATGGTTATTTGCACCTTACCAGCTTTAAAAAGAAACATAAAATTTTCTGAACAATTTCTCATTTGTTTTTAAAGTCAGAGAATAAATCTTCAGGTATTTTTTAAAATGATTTTCCATACCGTATTTTCACGACCATAAGGCACACTGTATTAAAAGGCGCAGTCTCGGTTATGGGTGCTATTTCTGTATTTAAAACATACACAAGGCACCGTATTATCAGGTGCATGCTGAAACATACAGTAAAAAATGACAACGGAAGTAAAACAGTGAGTTTCGACACATTTATTGAACAAAATATTCATTCTTCCGCCACAAGACCATCAAAGTTTTCATCTTCTGTATCTGAATTAAACAGCTGCACTATTTCAATGTCCAACATCCCGAATTCCTCTTCTTAATCATCTGAATCGGACTCACCGACCGGTTCTGGTTTAGCGTTGATTTTGTGAAAGCTCTTCCAATACATGAAGACGGTATCATAGCCCAGGCGTCTACAATCCACCCGCATATGGTGGCATAACTCGCCCGCCGCTGCCTCATAGTCTTTGTGAAGGAGTGTTCGCCTTCCGTCATCCAGCGCTCTGTCCGTTTCCGTGGCAGCCGAGAACCGCGGTGAACGACGACTTCTCGTGCCCCGTTGTGCGTATCGCCACCGTGCCAGTCCCTTTTTCTCCACTTTGTGGGTCAAAGGGATGTTAAAAGTCAGAGGGATCTCATCCATGATGATGATGTGGCTGGGTTAGGGTTAGGGTTAGGGTTATCTTGTTGCGGCAGTAGGTGCGGAAGATGGCCGCCCTCTCCTGGTTAGGGTTAGGGAAGATGGCCGCCCTCTCCTGGTTAGGTTTAGGGAAGATGGCCGCCCTCTCCTGGTTAGGGTTAGGAAGATGGCCACCCTCTCCTGGTTAGGGTTAGGGTTAGGGAAGATGGCCACCCTCTCCTGGTTAGGGTTAGGGAAGATGGCCGCCCTCTCCTGGTTAGGGTTAGGGAAGATGGCCGCCCTCTCCTGGTTAGGGTTAGGGTTAGGAAGATGGCCGTCCTCTCCTGGTTAGGGTTAGGGAAGATGGCCGCCCTCTCCTGGTTAGGGTTAGGAAGATGGCCACCCTCTCCTGGTTAGGGTTAGGGTTAGGGAAGATGGCCACCCTCTCCTGGTTAGGGTTAGGGAAGATGGCCACCCTCTCCTGGTTAGGGTTAGGGAAGATGGCCGCCCTCTCCTGGTTAGGGTTAGGGAAGATGGCCACCCTCTCCTGGTTAGGGTTAGGGAAGATGGCCACCCTCTCCTGGTTAGGGTTAGGGAAGATGGCTGCCCTCTCATGGTTAGGGTTAGGGTTAGGGAAGATGGCCACCCTCTCCTGGTTAGGGTTAGGGAAGATGGCCACCCTCTCCTGGTTAGGGTTAGGGAAGATGGCCACCCTCTCCTGGTTAGGGTTAGGGCTAGGGAAGATGGCCACCCTCTCCTGGTTAGGGTTAGGGAAGATGGCCACCCTTTCCTGGTTAGGGTTAGGGAAGATGGCCACCCTCTAGTGGTAATCCGCGGGCAGCCGCTGTGCAACAGTTGTCCTCGCGCGTATGGAGAGATGCCGCCTCCTCATAAAGCGAAAACACTAAGATTGCTCGATTGCCATTTTCAGCCGCATATTCGATGGCCTGCAGTTTAAATTAAGCCTCATTCATACGCGTCTCGCTTGACCAGCGCCATTTTAGGGGATCCTTACGCGGAGGTGTGCCGCTAATCGCACCCACCAAAGGCGCACAGCAGCTTTTGGAACTCAGTCCACACACAAGGCGCTCCATATTATAAGGCGCACCGTGTTTTAGGTGCGCCTTATAGTCATGAAAATACGGTATTCTCCATCTTTGAACGTCTTCCTCCTCGGTCCGATCTCCTGAGCTGCCACAAAACTAGCAGCTGTAATCGACTGTGGAGAGCTGATCCACTCCTGAAAGATAGTTTTCTCTCTTCAGCTTTTCTTTGTAGTTCTGAAATTGCTCTCTGGCTCATCTTGAGTATTTTGGGTATTTTTCAGCGAATTCTAAGTGCTTGCTTTAAAATTGTTGTTCATTGTTCCATTTTCTGTTCGTTAATTTCTCGCCACATATCAAGTACACAGGTAAGCCAGCGTATATGAAGGCAACTGAATCCGTCCACACTGGTTTATTATTTATTAGGTTAGGGCAGGTTTTGCACACTCCAAAAGCCCCCAGCTGGTAAAGGTGAGGGCTATTGACATTTAAAAAATGGATGGTATCAACTCAAACTACAAGATAACTATACAATAAAACAAACAATAATAAAATATAAATATAAATTAAGAAATAACCTTTATTTTCATGTTTTTTGGGGGAATGGAGCTACTACACGGAGGCTGAAGAGCCGCATTGCCAACCTCTACCTGTAATTCCAAAAAAACTTCTCCAATTTTGGCATAACTGTTGTCCCACAGCTAATTTTATCTGAAGTCAGTAATTAACCCGTGCAAGCACTTTCTGCTATTTAGAATTAGCATTTTAGTTGATTCCACTGCTAGTTGTAGCGATTAGCCCTCCTATCTCTTCCGAACATGGCTTCTCCCCCTCACTCTGTAATGTGTGAGATCTAAATACAGTATATTTACACTAATCTCACTTTCTTTTTACAACATACAGTATTTAAATGTGGTTTTGTAGAGTTTGGGACAACTGCATCAAAAGAGTCCATTTTCTAAAACACTACAGGTAAGCTAATGATCATTTTGGCCACAGACACTCCGAGCCATGCAGTTATTTTTGTTGTTGCCCTTGTCTTCAGTACGTGGAATGGTCTTTAGAGTCATTTAAACAGGTCACATGCAAATCAAAGCATTCAAATAATTGCATTCATACAGCTGCATTTAACTGTCAGCTGTGTATGAACTCAAACAGCATCAGCACAAGAGTAGTTTTGACACGATAAATTGAATATTTCAGGGTGTTTCTGGTAACTTCAAGTTGCCCAAAAATAGAAAACACACTTCAAATACTCTTCAAGGTCTTAAGTTATGTATTATAAATGCAGGATGCTTCAGAAACAAAAAACACAAGATTTATCCAAGGCTATAGAACTTAAATTAGCATCTATTGCAATAGAACCAGGAAAACATTTCCAGGGTCCATGTACAGCAACAGATGAACATCTCACTGAACTTGTGGTATTTGATGGGATCTTTGATGGGCACAGATCCCACATCTGTAAGTGTGTAGCAGCTGATAACCTTGGAGCTTATTGACTGACTGCTTTGCTTAACTTAGCTAGACCAGACCTAGTTGTTTCCAGTCCTGGAGGACAGACGCTTGCTCCCAAGTTTTGCTCTTAGCTGGTCATCCTGGTAAAGGAGTCAAGCTGGGAAAAGTTGGAATTGCAGTTTTGCTCTTTTGAGGTAGTTTGTTAGCAGCTTGGTGCTAGTTAGCCGGACTGCTCCCATTGCTGATTTTAGCCTGCAAACCTTGTGTTTTGTGGCTAATTGAGCTTGTTTTGCAGTATCTTGATAATTCCCCTGCAGGCTATCATATTGCTGCTCTGAAGGGCATCATTGCTGCTTCTGTTAGGTTGGGTTAAGGTTAGCAGCTGAGGCTTCTGGCGAGTGATGGAGAAAAGTGGAGGTAGGAGAGGGTGGGGTAAGAGAGAGAGCAGAGACTTTATGCGACCTGACCTCAAAGTCACATGCCGCACTCCACCAGCGACAACAGCTAGATCAGCTTTTCACACCTGAAGGACGGTGGGACATTTGGGGTTCTGGTGCTTTTCTATATCTTGTGGTAAATTTCTTCTGGTGGTAGTCGAGAGGTGCTGATGAGGAAGCGATCTTCGTAGACTCCGACTTGGTTATAAGAGATGTTTATTGGAGAAACAGTCAGGCATCTATCGGACGCTGCAGCTGGCCCGAGGGAGGTTTTGTTGTCCAAATGGTGAAGATCTCAGAAGTGCTTACTTCAATAGCCCCTCTTATACCATCAAGTAAGCACATTCTTCTCTGATGCCCTCCTAACACAGTATATCAAACCCAGTGGCATAGAGTTCAGTTAGGATCAAAAATGGAAGTAGGAGGAAGGCCTCATGGTGATACTCCTCATAAGAACTATCAGGAGCCGGAGCACATCCTCATTAGCAGCTGCTCATACAGGAAAAAATTAGGACATCCACCAGACACCGGTGATAAGACACATCTGGTGCATATGAGAGATGGCGCCTGGATGGCCCACAGGTGCAGGTGGTCCAGGTCCCAACAACAATTAAAATGATTTTTTGCGAGTTTAATAAAGTTGAACCCACCCTAGACATCAAATTGTGATTGTGGCTATTGATTGAAAAGCCACCTTGTGATAGCTCAGATGAACTATATGCACACTCTTCAGATGTTCAAGTTCCCTTTCCTTAAATGTCCCCAGTGAGCATGATACGTTTTACAGAGAGGTGATACAATTAGCTCCATAATGATTTAGGTTTGCACTAATTACTCTTGGATCAGTCTTCATTAATGTGTATGGATTCAAAACACATATGCAACACTCTTCTGATTCACTTTTAAGATTTGCTTTTGAAAATATATTTTTGTTCCAATGTCACGTCTGTTTTACCTTGCAAATTTCAAAGTAACAATGTGTTCTGAATACATGCTTTTCCCTTGGGACTGTATGGGCTGTGGAATAAAGCATCATTAGAATCGTGTGTGGGGGGGGGGGTTGTTTACACACTCAAAGGAGCAAGTTCGAGCACGTCCATCTAATTATTGCATCATTAACAATGCTTTGCATCTTTAGATTTTTCCCCAACTAAAATCTAACTAGAATTTTAATGATTACAACCCAAATTATCCATCTAGTCAGCCAACCATCTTCTCAATTTTTTTCCTTGAAAAAAAAAATGATGTCTATCAGTAAAAAAGTACTTTTCATCCATTGATGAGGCAGGAAAAAAAACAGCAAATATTTTAATAGTCATTCTTTGCTTATGCCAATATTTTTTTTACTCTTGAGGTCAGAGCTAAATAATGTATTAATCTGAATTGTAGCAGACATTACGTTGAAGAGAAAATTGCAGCTAATAAAAAAGTGAAATGAACTTATAGTAAAGCAGGTATTAAAATAAAAGTCATATCAAAATTACAAGGATGTCATGTTGATAAGCCAGACAGCAGTTATGTTAATGTCTACTTCAGACATATGAAATGAACAGTTCTGTTCAGTGGATCAGTAAAAAACAAAGATAAAATCAACCAAGAATGAAACAAATGAAGAAGCCAAAAATAACAGTATTTGAGCAGTAACCACCTGAAATGGAGCAGGAAATGAATAACAATAAAGAACTTTAGTGTCATTTTCCAGATGTCCTGTATTTTGAATACACTTGGAGAAGATCTACTATTAAATGTTGACTAATGAAGAATGTATGGATATTGCCACTGTAAAAGTACTGTAATTACATTATGAAGTCGTATAAAGTCTAACTGCCATATCTGAGTAGTTTCATGGTCATTTTTGAGGAATTCAACTATCTCCAACTGTTAAAACAATAGACTTGACAGATGTCATCTTATTTGAAAGGAAATTAGGTTAAGCTTGATCATGAATCCAATTCCTCACGCTGTCTTGATGGACGACCAATGCTGTAAATGAATCAAGAATGTCTTTATTTTTTGCCATGGTATCCTGTCAGTTTGAAATCCGGTGAGGACAGAGGTAGTCATCTGAAATGATCTCAAGTAATTGGAGGGAGAGGGAAAAGTAAGTCAATTGAGCATGAAAATCAACATCTATATGAAAGTATAAAAAGACAAACAAGCCATTACCTCCACAGAGACACAC
Source organism: Takifugu rubripes (assembly GCF_901000725.2). Taxonomy (NCBI): domain Eukaryota; kingdom Metazoa; phylum Chordata; class Actinopteri; order Tetraodontiformes; family Tetraodontidae; genus Takifugu; species Takifugu rubripes. Next base: position 916,304 of record NC_042305.1, read on the forward strand.
CGGAGGAGAAGCACATGCTAGACCTCACTGGCTCATACCAGGTTTGATTTTCGATATCTTTCCTTCCTCAAATGAAGGACTATGGCGGCATTATTTTGCGTGACCTCTTTTCTATTTCTACAGGAATGCAATCGGTGGAATTTGTCCGAGGGATACTCTACCTGTCCCTCACTGTTGTGGGAGCTCCGGGAAATATTTGTCTCATTCTGGCATATCTCATCTTGTTGCATCAGGAGAACCGGCTGCTCCCGGCTGATGTCATCATTCTTCATCTATCATGTGTAAACCTTCTGGTGGTAGTTGCTCGCTGTCTGCTAGAGTTCCTTGCTTCCTTTCACCTAGCCATCATCTTTGGAGATGTAGGTTGCAAGTCAGTGATCTTTGTCTACAGAACATCCCGCTCCCTGTCCATCTGGCTCACTTTCATTCTAAGTGCCTACCAATGCCTGTGCATAGCCCCTCCAGGGTCACAGTGGACCACGCTTCGCATTGTTTTTGCCAGCTATTTATTTTATGTCTTTTTCTTCCTCTGGCTCCTTACCACAAGCATGAGCTCAGCTGCTGTACTCTTTTCCTTTGGGACCCAGAACGACACAAACTTGATAAATCATAGTGTCAATGTGCAGTTCTGCTTTGTTCATTTTCCTTCTAAAATGTCCAGAGATGCAAATGGAGCAGCCCAGGTGGGCAGAGATGTAGTACCAATGGCCCTCATGACTCTAGCCAGTTTGATCATCCTGGCCTTTTTGTATAAGAACAGTCAACAGGTGAAGGGTCTCCGCAGTAGGGATGGAGGAAGTGGAAGGGCAGAAAGGAGGGCTGCCAAAGCTGTGGTAACCCTTGTGACCTTATATGTGCTCCTTTATGGGGTTGATAACGGGCTTTGGGTGTATACGCTCACTGTGAGGGAGGCCATGAGGTCTTCTTTGATCTCTGACCTGCGGGTGTTTTTTTCCTCATTGTATGCAGCCCTGAGCCCCATTGTGATCATCATATCTAACAGGAAGGTGAATAGCATTCTGAGGTGTGCAGAGCAGCAGAAGCATGTTCAGTAGGAAGCCCCAACTGCTCGTCCTGTGGGAGTCGCTGTGATGGATCATTTTCAGAGAAAAGCAGACAGAATAAAGTAAAAAAGAAAAAGTCTGGGTTAAATGTGGGTCGTTGTGTCTTTGTATCCAGTTCCTCTTTACTTCTGCTTGTGTCGTCACGCTTGAAGCTTTCTTTTCCACACACACAAATCCTCCAAATAGTTCATATTGTTTCAGTTTTTATGGCTGTAATGAGTTTATATAAAAAGTTCTTGCCATTACCATCAGCATTCAAATTGTTAAATCTATAGACTTTCTATGAAACAGAATTTAGTATTGATCTCTTCTTCCCAGTGAATGCATAGTTATCAATGTGAGACCATTATAGAGAATAGGAACTGTTCATTCCAAGCCATGGAATATTTTAATTAAATAAATCCCCCATACATTTTGGGGGTATTCTACTAACTGAATATAAATATGATCATCTTCAATAATCTTCATGATAATAATCTGTTTTTATTACTTATAGCTTGTATTATATAAAAGAGAACTAGAGACAGTAATGATTCAAAAATCTGTCATAAATATTGTAAAGACTGACTGATTTTGCATGGTGTTACGTTTATTATCCATAGTATACGTTATCCACATTAGAAACTGTATAAAGTATAAGTATGTAATAAACTGTGTATGTATCAATAATTATCTAGTAAAATCGGATATTTGAATACGACCTAATTGTTTAATATTTACTTTATAAACCATCCACCATCGTTTACAATCGATGGTTTTAAAGGTAAAATTGAGTTTATGAATGATGATTATTATCAGTCAATCAATCTTTATTTATATAGCGTCTTTTACAATCAAAATTGTCTCTAAGCGCTTTCCAGTCATAAAGCAACAGTGGCAAGGAAAAACTCCCCTTTAACAGGAAGAAACCTTGAGCAGGACCAGGCTCATGGAGGGGGACCCTCCTGCTGATGGAGAGGAGAGGAGAGGAGAGGAGAGGGGAGGGGAGGAGTAGAGAGGGAGAGGGGAGGAGAGGAGAGGAGAGGGGGAGAGGAGAGGAGAGGAGAGGGGACCAAAAAACAATCAAAGTGAGTATACCTCTCACCCAAGTGGATTATGGGTTGGGAGGTGGTCCTGTTTCACACCGTTATGATCTCGGAGCATTTTATTAGGCCTTCATTCAGGTTTTGGCGTTGAAAGAAGACTGACAAAACAACCACTTTAGATTCTGGAGTCGTTCTTCATCCTGCCACATTGGTGACTCCACATTGAACATGTTCAAGGCAACAGAAGACAGTGTCTCCTCTTCAGCCATGTCCTCCTAGCACCAACAGCCGGGAGGTTTTTCGCTGATATTTCAAGCTTCCCGAGTCCTGGCAGAGTAACCTGGCTCTATGGTTTCAGCACATCAGTGCTTTTACAGCAACTCAAATCAATCTTTATTTATATAGAGTCTTTTACAATCAAAATTGTTTCGAGGCGCTTTCCAGAATCCCAGGGCCTGACCCCAAACAAGCAACAGTGGCAGGAAAAACTCCCCTTTAACAGGATGATCCAAGACTGAAGGGGAGAAGAAACAGCTTAAAAAGAGGAGGTGGAGGGAGACGAGACAGAGACGTTACCCAATTACACAGGAGGAAGACTGTCAGGAAGATGTGGATGACACCCACCAGAGTTGAAAAAACAAGACGTGATGAAGACAGGGACAAAAACCTGTACAGGAGAGACACTTAACACTGGTCCTGACAAATGCTCGTCTGGTCACTGAATTAACAACATACAGTTGGAAAAGCCTGATTTTTTCTTCTTCTCAGTGTTTAGAAAAATAAATAATGATGTGTTATTAAAATTTACACTAAATGAATGTCTGTCAAGGCCACCTGGGTTTCTTTTGGATCAGAGCCTCAGACTTGGAAGACTTGTTTTTTCAGCAGTTAGACACCAAAACATGGGTAACATTTATTGAGCAATCGCTAAAACAGAGGTGTCGAACTCAAAGACCCAGTGGGCCAAAATTCAAAACTAGGACAAAGTCACAGGCCAACATTGATATTTATTGAAAAAAAATCTTCCTCCAGCTACAACCGGGAACCTTTTGATATGGACCCAAACTAGTTTTGCTCAACAACTGAACATGGAACAAGCGAAGCTTAACACAATACAATAAATAATTTATTGCACATATGCAAAATCGAAATTCAAATAAAAACACATCACTGGCATTCATTACTTCTCTTTTAAATTTCAACAGTAATCTTTTGCCATTGTAAGTTAATGTAGTGTAAATCTAATGCCTTTTCATCTCTTCTACTTTCTGGCGCCTTTGAGTCATTTCCAGGTGTTTGTGCTTGTCTTGGTTTTGTGTTTTATAGTGTCATCTGTTGTTGTCATCCTTGTGATGAACATTGGCTCCACATACAAGACAGACAGGTCCGTCTACACATCTAAACAGATATTCTGCCTCCTACCTGTTCAGAAAGGTCCTATTTTCTGGATTTTCCTTTAATCATTTTTCAGAGGGGTAGTGCGGTGCCAGAATTAGCATTAGCATATAAGGTCGCTATGACTACTTCCTTTCTTGGTGGTTGGAAAGCCACATATTGGTGCATTACCACCACCAGCTCATGTGGACTGTGGATTTTCACACCAAAACACCAGCAGAGCATTCTGGTATTTGTAGTATTAGATTAGATTAGATTCAGCTTTATTGTTATTGCACATGTACAGGTACAGAGCAACAAAATGCAGTTTAGCATCTAACCAGAAGTGCAAAAGAAGCAGCAAGTGAGGATAATAACTTAATAAATACAGTATGGCGGTTATTTTACAATTGTTTACCGGGTTGTGCTATAAACATATTTTACAGATGGTGTTTACATTAAATGCCTTGGACTATAAGTGCAGGAGCTATTTAGCTATTTACATAAGATAGAGGAGATGTGCAAATTATAAATTACGTGTATACAGATACAGATGATAAAGTGCATGAGTGCGCAGGACAGGTTTAAACAGTAGCTACATTGGTTACTAAGCTAGTGAGTTGTTGTGTAAACTGCTGTAGTGTAGTGAGGTGTGGAGTGTGTAAGGGTCAGCAGGAGTTCAACAGGGACACCGCTCTGGGGAAGAAGCTGTTCCTCAGTCTACTGGTCCGAGTCCTGAGGGTTCTGTAGCGCCTCCCAGAGGGCAGGAGGGAAAATAGTCTGTGGGCGGGGTGGGAGGAGTCCTTGAGTATGCTGCGTGCTCGATGCAGGCAGCGCTTCCTCTGGACGTCTCCGATGGCAGGGAGTGTAGTCCTTGTGATGCGTTGGGCAGTTTTCACCACCCTCTGCAAGGCCTTGTGCTCAGCGATAGTGCAGCTTCCATACCAGACTGACACGCAGTTGGTCAGGATGCTTTCTATCGCACAGCGATAGAAGTTCACCAGGACAGCCGAGGATAGCTGGTTCTTCCTCAGTGTCCTCAGGAAGAAGAGGCGCTGGTGAGCCTTCTTGATGATGCTGGAGGTGTTTGTGGTCCAGGACAGGTCCTCTGAGATGTGGGTCCCCAGGAACTTGAAGCTGGAGACACGCTCGACGGCCATCCCGTTGATGTGGATGGGGTCCTGTGTGCCTCCTCTTGCTTTCCTGAAGTCCACGATGAGCTCCTTGGTCTTGCTGGTGTTGAGGACCAAGTTATTGTTAGCGCACCATGTGGTCAGGCGCTCTACCTCCTCTCTGTAGGCTGTCTCGTCGTTGTTGCTGATGAGACCGATCACCGTTGTGTCGTCTGCAAACTTAATGATGGAGTTGCATCCATGTACAGGTCTGCAGTCGTGGGTGAATAGAGTAGAGGAACGGGCTCAGCACACAGCCTTGTGGCACACCGGTGCTGAGTGTGATGGTGGTGGAGCAGCTGTGACCTGACCTAACACGCTGTGGTCTGTCGGTCAGGAAGTCCAGAGTCCAGTTGCAGAGGGAGGGGTTGATGCCCAGGTCTCCAAGTTTGGTGATCAGCTTGGAGGGGACGACGGTGTTGAAAGCTGAGCTGAAGTCAGCAAACAGCAATCGTGCATAAGTGTTCGTGTTGTCCAGGTGTGTGAGCAGAGTGAGACTGCATCATCTATGCTCCTGTTGCTGCGGTAGGCAAACTGGTGTGGATCGAGTGGTTGGGAGGCAGTCCTTCAGGTGAGCCAGGACCAGTCGCTCGAAGCACTTCATAATGATGGGGGTGAGTGCTACCGGGCGGTAGTCATTGAGGCAGGTTGGTCTGGAATGCTTCGGAACTGGGACGATAGTTGTGGCCTTGAAGCAAGACGGGACCACTGCGTGGGCGAGGGACAGATTGAAGATGTCCGTAAAAATCCTGGCGAGCTGTTCTGCGCATGCCCTGAGCACACGTCCAGGGATGCCATCAGGACCAGCAGCCTTGCGTGGATTGATCCGGCTGAGGGCTGTGTAGACGGCGGTAGATGATAGTGTGATGGGTTGGTGGTCTGCTGGGAGAGGGGTCCTAGTGGCAGTGTCCTTGTTGTCCTTTTCGAAGCGAGCATAGAAGGTATTAAGCTCGTTCAGGAAGGTGGTGTCCATGACTGTGGGGCTGGAGTTGTTGGGTTTGTAGTCGGTGATGGCCTGGATGCCTTGCCACATACGCCTGGGGACAGAGCTGGAAAAGTGACCCTCAACCTTGCGTTTGTAGGTGTGCTTGGCCTTTTTGATGCCCCTCCTCAGGTTAGCCCTGGCTGTGCTGTAGGCCTGGGCTTCTCCTGATCTGAAGGCAGTGTTGCGCGCCTTCAGCAGGAGCCGCACCTCCTTGTTCATCCATGGCTTCTGATTGGGGTATGTGGTGATCCGCTTCGTGGTGGTTATGCTGTCGATGGTGGTGGTGATGTGGTCCAGAACAGTGGAGGTGAAATTGTCAATGTCGGTGTGTGTGTGTGAGCCACAGCTGCCCTGAGGCGTAAACATACTCCAGTCCGTGTGTTGAAACCTGTCCTGGAGTACGGAGTCTGCTCCCGCCGGCCACACCTTGATGGTCTTCATTGATGGCCTGACGCGGTTGATGAGGGGTGAGTACTTGGGGGTGAGGAACAAAGAAAGGTGGTCTGATTGTCCTAGGTGGGGGAGGGGTGTTGCCGTATAGGCACCAGCCATGTTTGTGTAGACATGGTCCAGAGTTTTGTTTCCTCTTGTATTGCAGGATACATGTTGGTGGAATTTTGGAAGAACAGTTTTTAAGTTTGAATGATTGAAGTCACCCGCAACAATAAATGCAGCCTCCGGGTGGGCGGACTGTTGTTGGCTAATAGCCGCATGAAGTTCATTCATCGCAAGAGTGGCATTAGCATCCGGGGGAATGTAAGCTGCTGTTATGATGACGGATGTGAATTCCCGAGGCAGATAAAACGGTCTACATTTAACCATTAAAAACTCCACGTTGGCTGAGCAGTGTCTCCTCAGAGTAGCGGAGTCGGTGCACCAGGTCTTGTTGATGTAGATGCATAGCCCCCCACCTCTGGTCTTACCGGAGTCGTCAGCTGTTCTGTCTGCCCGATGTGTGGAGACAGAACAGCGCATGCGCTTTAAGCGATAATACTGGTGGGCCAGCTCTTAATAGTCAATTGGTATGGCCAAATATAATTACATTGCGGGCCAAATTTGGCCCACAGGCCAGAGTTTGACACCTATGCTCTAAAAGCATACACCCAGGCCCAAGTCCACCACACGGTCCCCAGGTTGGCCCATCTGGGCCGGGTGTATAATAAAAATAGTTACCTAGAAACAAAGCAGAGACCAGACACCAGTCATTTTCTCAGGTATTGTGACATGTAGGATAATAGGATGTATATTTAGGCAGTAGTGATAAAGGGTTACATATGATTGTAAGGTTCACATTTCCTGAAAATTACAGTAAAATAGAGGGACATCGGCTGTCAAATGACCTCAGGGCTGCGCTTCTGGCAGGACACCTGAACAGAACCACGGGTGGCACCACATCTGTTCCAGGGTAATACGCTGATCCAGGTTGAATAGGAAACAGCTCTTCAAAAACTTCTTACAGTCTGAGGAGAGTAGACGGAGAGAAAAGTGACCTTTAGAACGAAAGCTGCATTCATTAATTACAAGTTCAGACAATTGCAAAATATTAATAAAGAATAGAAGCAGCAGCATCTCTTTACCTTCAGACACTTTTAACTTCTTTATAGTCTGGGTGAGGAAATCTTCGCAGTGCTGCATCCCTGTTGTGAACAAGTCCGTATTTTCACTAAGTAGTTCCAGGAGGATGGAGCCAAGTTGCCAGACGGTGGTCGGGCCAGCTTCACAGGTTCCCTGGTGGTTAAACTCTGGAGGCCTAAAGCAAAAGGTTCCTGTGAGGAAAGAAAAAGGTTTGGAATTAAAGTGTCCACTGAAAAGCTCCAAATCAGACGTCAGCATGAGTTCAGCCGTGCCGGCGTAGCTGCGATATCCCGGCGTCACAAAACATAGGGGTCACCAACCTTTTTGAGACGGAGAGCTACTTCCTGGGTCCTGAATAATGTGAAGGGCTACCAGTTTGATACACACTTCTGAAATAGCCAATTTGCTCAATTTACCTTTAACTAAATGTCATTATTAATAGTTAATGATATTCATCTCTGCAAAGACACTGATCATGTTAATGATTTCTCACAATCGATATCAACAATGATTTAAACAAGAATCGCAAACAAAATAAATGAGATGCAGCTCATTGGTCAGTCAATAGTGGTGCTATTTGAGCTATTTTTAGAACAGGCCGGTGGGCGACTCAGGTGGTTCTGACGGGCGACCGGGTGCCCGCGGGCAACGTGTTGGTGACCCCTGGTCTAGTGAACCAAACTGAACCAACTGAAAACCTAACAAATATTTTACAGTATGATCAGATAAATAAAGCAATAGTTTCTTATGGCTCTGTCAGTCATTTTTAATTTTCAAGAGGCACAAAAGACAAATTTGCTTTCTATAAAAATCCCCATAACATGAACATTAAATGAATGAAGCGGTATTATTCAAGGCACCATCAGTAGATTTTCTCATTTAGCAAAAGTGGGCTAAATTTACTTCAAAGAAAAAAATTATAACAGCAATTTTCTATCATTCACTCAGCTGAAATATTTTTCGAACATAATTGGATTGAAATACAATAACAAAGTGCAAAAATCTATGACGCAAAAACAACACTTTCTTCAAGGAAAAGGCACATGTGCAGTGAAAAATATTTACCTTTAACTTTTAAACTTGAGCTGAGTAATAATTGTAAATGTGTTATTGCAGCTTAATGTTCACTTGTTTGAGGCTGATACTTGGTGGTGTCTCATCTTTTGGACGAGTTCATCAATGTTGGGGGTCCGGCTCTGAGCTGAGGAACTCCTCCCAATTGAGTGAAGGTGTTCAGCAGGAAGTCCACTTCTGTGTGATGTTTTGTTCAGCTTCATCAAAGAAAGCAGTTGTTCCCGCAGGTCTGTGCTGCCCAACACAGGCAACGTTGGAGCAGCCTGGATGTGTGTCGGGGAGGAAACGGGCAAACTCCGCAGCACCCACTGCCCCATGTGTTGCCTTCAGGGCATCACTGCATTGGAGCTCAATCACCTCCATTTGGAGCTTTGGTGCTGAGCTTTCCACCTCAACCTCAAACGGACGGCTGAGCAGTTCAAACCTGCTTTTTGGTGCTTTTAAGTCAGTGACTCGGCGTGGGAAGTCAGCGGCGAGAACACTCATTTAATCAGCAAACTGTGCGCTCAGGAACACACTGGTAGAGAGCTTCTCTTTCAGGGTCTGGCAGCTGGGAAAGTGGCTCAAGTTTCCTTTGTGCATCTGTGCCTCCCACAGAGTCCGTTTGGTTCTAAAGGCCTTCACTGTACTGTACATATCAGAGGGGAAACACTGAGGAACACGGGCTTCTGTTCTTCCTTCTTCTCTTCTGACTATTGTGTGTTTGATGAATGCAGCATCCACTCACTGCCCCCCCCCCCCCCCCTCATTTACACTGCTCCTGGTTTCACAATGCTCCTCAGACAGATGCAACCAGAGACACTGATGCCGTCAGACAATAAACCGGAGTGTTTTTGTGTCCGGTTATTAACATGTTCCATGCTTTTCCTTCTGCAACATTTCATCACACCTGCTCAGGGAAACCTCGGTGTAAAGGAGGTGAAGCCGTGCCTCAGTGACTCTACTTTGCTGTTTTAGAAACTAACAGTTATTAGATGAATATACAGTGTGCACGTACGCGCACACGTGTGTATAAACACTTAATACACGCGTGTGCGTGGATGTAGACTTTTTAGTACTTTGGGTTCATAGACTTTTTAGTATTTTGCAGATACGTGTCTGTATATAAACCAGATCCTCCTGTAATAAAGAACTAAAGGCTGACTGTTGTCACGTGACCTGTCTCCGTCTGTGTCCGATGATGGAACCTGCCTGGAACATCTGGTCCACAGAAAAAGCAAAACAGCTCACAGAACTGGCCCAGTTTAGACCCCAAAATGACAAAAGATAATGAAAATGTGTGACGCAGCAGAACAATGGACGAACTTTCTATTGGTCATTGACAGTTTCACTCATCGTCATCAGAATTCATCAAAAATATTCAAACCAACAAACTACACGTCGAATCGCAAAGTTTAGAACTCAAAAGGGAGCGATAGGTGAAGATTTAAAGCTCAACGCAGCGGAAGAAGGTCCAAAAAGGAGAAATATCATGTGATGCTTTATCGCCACCCGGTGGACACGCGTGGAACTGCAGTCAATAGTTAAACGCGCTCCGACACATTCTGACCTCTGCTGCTCCTCCTGGACTCCAGGGCGGCATAAATATGCTGCTTTTACAAGTCTTTAAAATCTGTCAAGAATCATAAATCTTATTTAGTTAACTAGGTTGAATAATGGTGGAGAATAGTGTCCGAAAAGCGTCTTTATTTTAAAGTGAACAAGAACAGTTCGGTCCGCGTTCACAGAGACGCGGAGAGACCTCGAGAGAGTCCAAAACAAGTCCGCTAGGAAAACTCTCAAAAATAGTCAAGCCACAGAAGTCAGGGTTTGGCGATGAGGACGAAAACACTCCGCCGCTGGCAGACGGGAGTTCTGTCCTTAAATCTAACGGGAGATTGAAGAGAGACCGCAGGTGCGTGTGTCTGCGGGGCCACTGTGGCTGATGAGCGGCTCCTCCGCGCCCCCTGCAGGTAGACACCAGCAACAACGGTCCCAGAAACTGGGAACCCAACAAACCAGTTTTTAAAAGAATTCCTTTCAGACTAAGCAGGAAGACTGAAGACCGACAAGGTGAGTAAACGAAGAGCATTATTGAAAAGAATTGACAGTTGTGTTTGGAGATAAAATCAAGATTTGGATTAATGAGACTTCATATTTAGTATTAGCACAAAACATTGTTATATATTATAAATGAAGAGGTCTTATTTAACTTTCTTATAGTCTGGCTTTAGTTATAGTTGAATAGTCTTTCTAAGTGAAGTTTAGTTTATTTTTCTGCTCTTTGCTACTGATTCTAAAAGAACTTTAAACCCTCCCAGAATGCTTTTAATGGTAGTAATATATACGCCATAAAGCTGCTGATTAGGTTTTAAAAGTGAAAGTGAAAGTATTCTGTTCAGACGAAGCAGGAAGAGCGACATTTTAGGTGAAAAGCTCTTAGAGTTATTAGAGTTGTTCAACAGTCCAGGTTACAGCTGGATATTTTGGTATTATTTAAGACAATCAACTTTAAAAATAATTAAATAAATCCACACAGGATCACAGGACACCAACAGGATTTTGGTTCATGTTGCACGTTTTCTCACAGTGGTTTATTGTTCTATGTTGTGGAACCACTGTGAAAGAAATGCAGGAGTGGGTGTCATTTCTTTCATCTATTTTAAATAGAGCAGTGATCTTTGAGGACTTGGATCATAGAAATAATTGAAGAGGGAAACAAATCAAATCAAATCAAATCAGTCTTTATTTATATAGCATCTTATACAATCAAAATTGTTTCAAGGCGCTTTCCAGAATCCCAGGGGGAAAGAGGAGAGGAGGGGAAAGAGGAGAGGAGAGGAGAGGAAAAGGAGAAGGAGAGGGAGGAGGAGAGGAGAGGAGAAGAGAGGAGAGGAGAGGAGAGGAAACCATGACCCAGTGGGGTGACAGAGGCCTGTCAGGTGATCATGTTTCCGGACCCCGGCAGCCTTGGCCTATAACAGCACAGCTAAGATGTGACCTAACGATTAGACGACAAATGAGGGAAGTTAAAAAGTCCTGACTAGCATGTTCATGTAGCACCAGATAATTTAGAGGCTGAGCTGAAGACAGTCCTTTCACCATGTTGGCCTGTGGAAAACCAGTGTTGTGGGCCCGATGGACCAGCGTCCCCGTCGTTGCCGGACCACCGTTGGCCACCAGTTGGGTTTTGGGATCAAAGTGGGGGCGTTTCCTGTATCCGGTTCTCCTCACGGATCCATGACTACAACATGTTGCTGCAAGTGCAGAGACGTTTGCTCTGGAAAGAACTTTAGAGCACATTCAGTGCTGCAGGATGAGGGGCTGGAAAAGGGGCCAGTTCTTTTCTCACTGCAGGGAACAGTTTAAAAAAAGCAGCTTAAACTCTGAAAACATGAAAATGATACAGAGACATCATTGATTTATTGATTCAGTTGTTATCCAGAATGGATTAGAAATGTTCCTGTTTGATAAAAATGCAGTGAATTGGGATTATTTAACTCCAACCTCTACAGATTATTTACCTTCATCACAGTCTCATCACTATTTCTGATGTTTCCTCAGGATGGACGAGGACAGAGCAGAGTCCACAGTGCCCAGCTGTGTGTCCCTGAAGAGTGACATGTCCAAAGATTCACCAGTAACCTTCAGAAGTTCAGAGGAAATGTAAGAAAACTAAAGCGTGATGATGTGTTTGTGTGGCAGCTGTTAGTCACATTAACAGCAGCAGGTTGTGAGTTTATTATTGGAGATGTTTAACACTTAAACCTCAGACAGTCATATAGTTACAGACTTAATGTGAATATTGTTGATTAGAAACAAGAATCAGGTTTAAACTGAAAGATGAATTCAGACATAAATGCTGGAACAATATTGAGTCTTGATCAGGTTCTTTCATCCTATAAATCAAAGGACTAATAGAGATGTGTTTCATAGTGAGAGGGGGGAGCACATCCTATCAAACTGGGACCAGGCAGCTCCACCAGGAGAGTCCTCTTGTTCACAATCTGGAAGCAGATCTGGAGATGCTGAAATGAAGCCCAAACAAAGTAAAACTGTTCAATATGAGATTTAACTTGTGATGTCATGAATTTGTAGTTGTGTTGATGATTTATTATAGATGGAAATAATTGGTTTACTTATGTTCAGGAAGTGATCTGCAGGAGGTGATAGAAGGTCATAAGATGAGTCTGAAGAGAAGATGTGAACATGTGACTGAAGGAACTCATGAAGCAGGAAGTGGAACCCTGCTGAACAAGATCTACACTGAGCTCTACATCACTGAGGGACAAAGTGAGGAGGTGGACACACAACATGAGGTTAGACAGCTTGAGAGAACCTCCAAGAAGAACATCCAGGACACTCCAATCAAGTGCCAGGACATCTTCAAAGTCTTATCTGAGCAACAGAGACACATCAGAGTGGTTCTGACCAACGGTGTCGCCGGCGTTGGAAAAACCTTCTCAGTGCAGAAGTTCAGTCTGGACTGGGCAGAAGGTTTGGAGAACCAAGACATCAGTCTGGTGCTTCCGCTCTCATGGAGGGAGCTGAACTTGATCAGAGATGAGCAGCACAGTCTTCTCTCACTGCTTCATGTTTTCCATCCAACATTACAGAAGATCAGAGCAGAAGATCTGACTGTCTGGAAACTTCTGTTCATCTTTGATGGCCTGGATGAAAGCAGATTTTCACTGGGTTTTAACTACCATCAGCTCATCTCTGATGTCACACAAGTATCGTCAGTTGGCGTGCTCCTGGTGAACCTCATCCAGGGGAACCTGCTTCCCTCAGCTCTCATCTGGATCACCTCTAGACCTGCAGCAGCCTATCAGATTCCTCCCTCGTGTGTTGACAGGATCACAGAAGTACGAGGCTTCACTGACTCCCAGAAGGAGGAGTACTTCAGGAGGAGGTTCAGTGATGAAGATCTGTCCAAGAGAATCATCTCACACATCAAGGCCTCCAGGAGCCTCCACATCATGTGTCTGATCCCAGTTTTCTGCTGGATCACTGCTATAGTTCTGGAGGACATGATGACCAGAGACCAGAGAGGAGAGCTGCCCCAAACCCTGACTGACCTCTACTCACACTTCCTGAGGGTTCAGATAAAGAGGAAGAAGCAGAAGTATGGAGGAAAGCAGAGACCAGAGGAACTGACTGAGGCTGACAAAGAACTCCTTCTGAAGTTGGGTCGGCTGGCGTTTGAACATCTGGAGAAAGGAAACATCATGTTCTACTCAGAAGACCTGGAGCGATGTGGACTGGACGTCTCCGAGGTGTCAGTGTACTCAGGAGTTTGTACAGAGATCTTCAAGAGAGAGAGTGTGATCTTCCAGAAATCAGTCTACTGCTTTGTTCATCTGAGTGTTCAGGAGTTTCTGGCTGCCGTCTACATGTTCCACCGTTACACCATCAAGAATAAAGGGATTATGGAGTCTTTCCTAAAATATTTGAAACCAAACCCTTTTTCCTGGTTTGCTGGGTTGTTCACAAATAACGATCCAGCCACATCTCTTGATGACTTCCTCAGGAGAGCACTAATGACATCTCTTGAAAGTGAAAATGGCCACCTGGACTTGTTTGTTCGCTTCCTTCATGGTCTCTCTCTGGAGTCCAATCAGAGGATCTTGGGTGGACTGTTGGATCAGAGGAACAGCCACCCAGAAACCATCCAGAAGGTCCTCAACAACCTGAAGGAGGTGAACAGTGATGAATTCTCCCCAGACAGAAGCATCAACATCTTCCACTGTCTGATGGAGATGAAGGATCAGTCAGTCCATCAGGAGATCCAAGAGTTCCTGAAGTCAGAGAAGAAATCAGAGAGGGAACTGTCAGAGATCCACTGTTCAGCTCTGGCCTACCTGCTGCAGATGTCAGAGGAGGTTCTGGATGAGCTGAACCTGCAGCAGTACAAGACCTCAGAGGAGGGACGACGTCGCCTGATTCCAGCTGTGAGGAACTGCAGGAAGGTCGTGTAAGTAAAGATTTTTGGGGCCGGACATCGGCGTTTAAATCAAGCGAGTGGATCATGTCAGGCAGCAATACCCCCTCCAGTGGTCATTCCTTCAATTCTTTATCTCCATTGCAGCGTCCATAAATTAAAAACAACAACAATTCATCCAGAAATGTTCAACACTGGCTGGATATAAGTTCAAAGGTCAATCCAGACAAACCAACATAAGGCAGGAATAATAGGAGCCACAAGTTAACTGACTATCATGAAATTACTGTCATGTCATTAAATCACTTTTGTTTGTTTGTATACATCGTATTCAAACGACAGAAAAACACATCTTAACTAATGACACGTGACTATTTTGCTTCATTTGTTCAACGTAAAAACAGCCGGCCTCGTTGGTTTAAATGGGTGTTTTAGGTCTTTGTGGCGGTTCTGTTTGGAGCCTTTATGTGACCCACAAAGTTGTTTGAGCCTTTCCACACCCGTTAGGTGGCAACTTCATCACTAGCAACAAAAGGTGCAGTGAAAATGATTTGAAGGGAAACAGGCAGATAGAACAGAAGCTGAGGGCAATCGATGCAACCAGAGACTCTGATGTCATCGATCGGATCGCTGAATTAAGACTTGACGCACCATCGTACAAATTGGATGAAATGCAAAATATCCAAAGAGCCGATAGACAGATAAAAAGATGCACGTTTCTTTAAACCATTTGCTACAATCATTTTAAATATTGAGTAATTATGAGCTGTTCTAAAATAAGACAAATGTTGAGAATAATTCAGTTGCATTTCAGATCTGATGGTCGTTCAAACTGTTGCTCTACGGTGTTGAATTTAGCTTTTCCAGGAAATGAGCTACATTTGTGTTGAGGTAGATTCTCAGATGAGTTGATGAGAAATCCCAAAGTTTGACTCACTATTTTTGTTTCATACACAACAGACTGTCTGGTCCTTTTCTTTCAACGAGTGATTGGGAAGTTGTGGCCTCAGCAATGACGTCAAACCCTTCTCATCTACGGGAGCTGAGCTTAATTAACAACCAAAGCCTGACAGATGCAGTAAAGTTCCTGTCTTCTGCAATGATGCATCCAAACTGCAGACTGGAGACGCTCAGGTCAGGAGGCCTCTGCTGGTCTTTTCTAAATTTCTTTACATTTTCTGCTTTTCTCTTCATTTTCATATTTAGAAATGTGTTTTTATTTGCCCCATTTATTCCTTTTCCAGGCTGTCACACTGCAGTTTATCAGAGATCAGCTGTGGCTCTCTGGCCTCGGCGCTGAGGTCCAATCCCTCCCATCTGAGGGTTCTGGACCTGAGTTTTAACCAGCTGAAGGGTCCAGCAGTGAAGCTGCTCTGTGGTGCTCTCCAGGATCCTCTCTGTAAGCTGGAGACTCTCAGGTCAGTCAGAGATGATCCAGTACTTTCCCAGGTGTAACTAGTTAGACAATAACTGTTTCCATGTTTGATCTTTGTTATAAACGTAGTGTTACAGTTCTCAGAAAAAAGACCACACAGGACAGATTTGCAGCATTAAATTGGTTGTGGAAATCTGTCCCATGTGAGGATGGTCATCAATGACTAGAAAGGAAGTATCAGTTGTAGATTTGTCTTGTTTTATTTTAGGCTGGCCACAAAACCGCCCAAACATTCAGACACATCAAAAATGGTTCTTCCTGTCTTTTAAAGATCAGAAGGAAAACTAGAAACCCCAAAAAGAAAGCTGCTGCAGTGTGCCATGCCCCTTCTCTCCTGAGAAAAGCCATCCCAAAAAAGAGAAAAGCCCAAGTGTGAAGTGAGCACCCTGTTAAACCTTGGTACCGAAAGCCTGCAGTCATTCTCATCTGAGGTGGCTTCATTCCAGCCAGAAGCCCAAACCTGCCTCCCTCTTAAAGGGGCAGCAGGTCAGTCCAACCACAGAAACCTTCATGAAGATCTGAAGCTTTCAGCATCCACAATTGTTGCACCTCACTTCCATTGGAGTCCAAATCAGAAGTCAACAAGTTGATTCTCCACTGATTCTACACAATGCAACCATTTTAAAAAGGTTTCCATGCATAAGTTTTCACACATTTTTAGATAAATCTGTTTGTTCATCGCCTCCTTCTGTTGTAATGATCATTAAAGAAAATGACCTTATTTGAGTTTTTCTCCTCACAAATATGACTTTCTATGAACGATGCAATAAATGCAGCTGCAATCTAAGACAATATGGAAGTATGTGTATATAATAGTAGTGGAAGTAGCTCATAAATAATACATTTGCTCTTCTCATCGAATCTCTCTATGTTATTAAAGAAAAACCTGCTCTTAGTCAACAACATCTAAGACATCAGCCAAAAATCCTAATTTTCTATAATATAATATAAACCAGTAGAGAAGACTCTTTCTGCAGAGACACTGGTGGCAGGAATGCAGAAGTATCACCTGCTCAACTTGGAAGGTGGAGCAGAAACCACCAGCTGAGAAGGTCCTCAGCGAGAGGAAGTGCTGGAGAACCATGAAACTTGCTAAGCTCCACCTCAGCTCCAGAGACGGGCTGAGCTGGAGCTGTGGCACCAGGTATCGCCCAGAAGAGCCTCCAACAAACAAGCTCTTCTCTTGGGAGGAGAGGGCTTTGAATCTCAGCTCAGTGTGCTTGTCTCTAGTAGGTGGCAGCTGCACCTTTTCCTGAGCTCCTTGTTGATGCCCTGAGGGGAATTGATGCTCCTGCAATGTTTTCTGGCAGCATTGAGCTTGCAGTGGGGCAATCAAACACACTGTGGGGGGGCTCTCTTTCCTTCTCTCATCTGGAGAACAAGTGACACCTGCTGCCAATCATTGTTGGAGAAATGTGCAGTCAGGGGAACGATGCGTCCAGACTATAGCCACCCTTCCAGCATCCAGCAGTGTCTAAAACCTTTGATTTGGTTTCACCAGAGAGTGTAGGGATTGCAGGGTCGCTGCAGCATCGCCCACAAGCTATCAGGAGTGGGTCGCTTTGTCCCAACTCCTGACAAGAGTTGAGTGCTATTGAGAAATGTGGTCTCACAAACTTGGAAGGTATTTTGACCTACACACACTTTACATACGCTGTAGATCTTGTCCAACCGCCCTGAAAGAACCCAAAATAGGAACATAGGGCAGATAAGCCGGTGCAGGACCAGAGGTTTGTTGCTTGTAAGCTGTGTTTTGCTCTGGTACATGTTGATTTTTATTTATCTTCTCTCAAAATAATTGTTATTTTAGCCTATGGGGCTGCAGTTTATCCGAGACCAGCTGTGATTCTGTGGTCTCAGCTCTGAAGTCCAACCTCTCCCATCTGAGGGTTCTGAACCTGAGCCACAACACGTTGCAGGATTCAGGAGTGAAGCAGCTCTGTTCTGGACTGGAGAGTCCAAACTGTAAACTGGAGAGGCTCAGGTCAGTCTTCATTTTTCTACCTATATACCAGCTGCTAAGATGGTGAAGTGAGGCTGTTCTCAACACTGCTGTGATGCACCACATTAAAAACATTCCTTGTAATATTGTGAATTCAGGTCTGACCCAACTAAGAACTAACGTAGGTTTAGTACTGACGCAGATAACATGCAGACCTGCACCGTATAACCTCATCCTGCATTTTTCAGATTGCTTTACTGCAGTTTATCAAAGATCAGCTGTGGCTCTCTGGCCTCGGCGCTGAGGTCCAATCCCTCCCATCTCAGAGAACTGGACCTGGGTCAGAACCAGCTGCAGGATTCAGGAGTGAAGCTGCTCTGTGGTTTTCTCCAGGATCCAAACTGCCGACTGGAAACTCTGAGGTAAACACCATTCTCAAAAATGTCCATTATTCCATCCGAGGGTCCTCACACTTTCTGAGTGTGTGTGTTGTGCCCAGTTCCTTCAGGAGGGAGGGCCACACGGGGACCACTTATTCATGATAAACTGATTTAAGGACAATGAAAAAGCCGACAGATGGTCACCAAAATTAGACAAAACTAGGTGAGGGTGCCTGGTAGACACCATCCAACGAGGAGGGAGATGGTGAGGGAGACAGGAAGTCATCTAAGACAGGTTGTGCCTTTAAAGATGAGCCACAGGTGAGATGGATCTCCATGATGAGATGGGAGGGAAAGAGGTGGGAGAACCTGGGAAGAGTGAGGGCCAGAACAATATAGATTCTCCTCTGGAACAGTGCAAACCTGAGAGGTTGGAATTGTGGTAATTACATATTACTATCATTTTTTAAGCTGTAACTAAATTAAATATTTACAGATCATGCCTTTGATTAACCTTTCAGATGAATACTGGTTTCACTTATAACCTTATAAAAGTTTCCCTTCTTTATTTAGATTAAGGCACTGCAGCTTATCAGAGATCAGCTGTGACTCTCTGGCCTCGGCGCTGAGGTCCAATCCCTCCCATCTCAGAGAACTGGACCTGAGACAGAACAAGCTGCAGGATTCAGGAGTGAAGCTGCTGTCTGATCTCGTAGAGAATCCACACTATGGGCTGGAGACATTGAGACGTAGCTGATTGTAGCCAGTCAACTCCCGCTCATCTGCTGCATCACTCACTGACCACTGGTGAAGAGCATCTGTGGAAACATCTGCCGTCTACTCCCTCCATAGATGAAGAATTCCGTTTTTAAAAAGCGCTGGTCGACTTTCAGGAGAGTTACCCGCAGTCCAGGACTGTTTGTCTTGTGTTGCCCCCCGAAATAAAACTCATTTGGACCTTCTTACCACCGTGCTCTGGTCTGCTCTCGGGTCCGTCCAAAATCCATATCGTAACAATGTCTTTTGCTGACCGCCCAATAAAGTGCAGAGGAAAGTCAGCAGGTGAGGCAGGCAGTTGTCGTCGAAATCCTCAGAAGTGTACTCAGACAGGCGGACGAACAAAGTTCACCACAAGTTGAGATCCAGACTTGGAAGACTTTTCCCCTGGCCAGGGGGGAGTGGCGCTCCGATCAGACACGAACTCTGCCGCGTCGTCCCGGAGACTCTCCTCCTCCTCCTCCCCAGCGTTGTCTCTTTTATTAAAACAGGCATGATTACACAGCAGGAGGCGTATCCTCGTTACACAGACGGCATCAGCTACATTTCTCACACAGGCAGGGGAACGTTCATGCTCGCCGAGTCACATTGCTCATGTTTTGACCATATTGGAGCGGTTCTCAGCCTACGCACAGGTGCACGGGCCTGAGGACCCTAACCTAAGCAGATATCACACATTATTGTTTGGTCCTTCTAACTAAACGCTCACATACAGATCCGTTCCCACACGCCACTTTCCCACATTTTAATCCTTCTCGTATTACCTACGAAACTACTCTACTTTTATTAAAATAGCAATAACATAAAATGCAATTCGTGATATTTCACAACACAGTACTCGGCCTCACCTCAAGGGGGCGCACGCAGGCTGGCAGGTGCTTTCTCGCTGGTGCTTTAATAGGCAAACTTTATTAAAATTTATTAAAGCACCAGAATTTGTTTGAAAAATAACAGAAATTGTTACTGTTGGTCAAAATTAAATTTGTGCTGCACACATCTCTGCACTTTAATTTGTTTACAGTATAAATGAATTTCTTAAAACACAAGATGGAGCTCTATCCATAGCTATAAAAGAAAGTTCTTTATAGGACAAATATGGTCCTGTGTATATGTTTGTGTTGGTTTGTGAGTGTAATTGAAAGAGGAATGCTGATGGGATAGGAAGCATTATCAGGAGTTGTATGCTGTTGGAAAAATGGTGAAATAAGATGCTTTTTTCAGTTGTTAAATCGTAAATCTGACTCTTGAGGAGCCAGAGCCTCACCAGCCATGAACCTCAACGCACGTCAGGCTTCAGGTCAAAGGGACACCAGCAGACGACTGCTGCTTCTGCAGGCAGACTCCTGCCTGTGCTTAATTCCGGGCCTTCTCGGAGGAGCTGCGCAAGGTCTTCGGGCTGGGAGCTGCGGGTCCAGATGGCACTTCGGAGCTCCTCTCCATACGGCAGGGGAATCAGTCCATGGCAGATTAAACCATCGACTTCCGGACCAAGGCTCGTCAGAGTGACTGGAACCTGGCTGCACTCCGGGATGCCTTTCTGCATGGTTTAGCAGAATATATCAAGGACGAACTGGTTTCTTACCCTCTACCTGCCACATTGGATGAACTCATCGAGCTCAGCACTCGACTGGATCTCCGTGTCAGGGCCCGGAGAAGAGAAAGGAGACAGAACCCCGCACCGTCCATGGCAGCTCACTGCCTGAATTTCCCCTCCGCTTCGGCCCCGGTTCCTGCTGACCCAGAACCGATGCAACTGGGTCGCACCAGACTCACACCAGAGGGGCGTCAGCGTCGCCAGATGGGGAATCTCTGTATGTACTGCGGGCAACATGGACATTTTATCTCTCTCTGTCCGTTAAAAGGCAGAGCTCCCCAGTGAATGAGGAAGTCCTGGTGAGTCATGTGGGAGTAAAATCTTCCTCTCAGATTAAATGCCCCGTTTTTCTAGCCAAGCTTCTTCTCGCCGATGACTCTCACACCCTGGCCACCTTCATTGACTCTGGTTCCGATGGCAATATTATGGACGAGGGGTTGGCCATGCACCTCCCGACAGGCACGATGGGCCCTCTTCTTCACCAGGTTTGATTTCTCCCTCTCCTACAGACCTGGCTCCCGCAATGTCAAACCAGACACATTGTCACGCCAGTTTCAGGGGGAGGGGGATGAAGCCACCTCTGCAGACACCATTCTACCGTCTCCTTGTGTTGTCGCATCCCTGACGTGGGAGATCGAGGAGAGGGTGAGAACCTCTACAGAGGGGGAGACCTTTCGCCTGCCTCGACCAAGTCCACTGCCCCGCTCTCGAACTGTTCGTTGTTTGCCAGATTGCAGTTAATAAACCAGTTGACTGATCATCAGTTCTTTGCCTGTTGTGTACTGCACTTGGGTCCATACCATACCCGGCACAGTAAGTACGGTTCGAGTCCGTTAGTAAGTGCGGTTCGAGTCCGTTAGTAAGAACGGTTAGAGTCCGTAAATCCGGTTAGAGTAAACCGGAACTAGTACAGTGCTGTATTGCTGTATGCAGTGCACTGTATATGAAAAAGATTTGGGTTGGGACTCGGAGCGCAGTTGACGGGACGGACACTCCCGACGCCCGAGATTTGTGTTTTTGTGTGGGTTGGAAAAGTGCTAGAGTGAACGTGAATTAAAAGGCTCTTTGTCCTTGGGAATTAACCCCCAGAGTGGAACCGGATCAAAGACGTTTGGTCTAGAAGCTTGTTTCACTGAGGCATTGAGTTGACCGTTGGAGTCATTCACATTCAATCTCACTTGGGAGCATAGTTAAAGATGGAACTGGAATGTGGTAAAGCGTGTTGGGATCAGGGAGAATGTTCTCCCTATCCTCGGTCTGTGGAAGAACAGTGGAAGTGGACTCTTGATCAGGTGGTGAGTGGCATGAAAGAACAGGACAGGGAGAGAGAAGTGGATGCAATAAAGAAGCTGTGGAAGGAAGCTCGGAAGCAAAAGATACTTCCCCCTCCAGAGGTGAAGGTTAATTTAGCTGAAGCATTGTGTAAGTGGGAGTCAGAAACTCACACCATATTACAGGATCATCTTGATAATCCAAAATTAGGCTTGATAGCAGGAAAATCATGGCAAAAACAGGGTAAGGAGTTAGAAGATAAGCGTCAAAGGATACATGTTGTGGCTGTGACATGTGCAGCGGTGCACTATTACAGATCTATGGGGGTCACACGAGTGCCCAATGTAGAGAAGCCTCCATTAGAAGATCCAAACCAGACACTGACATTTAACACCACTCTTTATCCAGCATTACCTACTACCTCTTCCACACCCCCATATCAATTGCCAGTTTTGACTATTAACAGTGGTCAGTTAGATGTGGACAGAGATGAAGAAATACAGGATTTACGTGAGACAGTGGGTGAACTTCAGAGACAGGTTAGCAGGATCGAACAGAGACAGGAAGAGATTGGAGATAAGTTAGGAAAAAATGAATTTAGACAGGAATGCCAGGTGGTTCGCCCTAAAATCTCAAACTACACAAACTACATTTAAAAAACAGGATAGTCAAAAATCGACATTAAATATCTTTAAAACATCTAGCAATCAAACAAAACAAGTGAAAAGAGCTGATCCATCAGGAGGATTTGCCAGGGCTGAGCACAGGGAGAAGGCAAGATTGATTTATGGCAGTGATAAAGAGGAGAGCGAGAGTAAGACAGACACCCTCAAACCTCCGGCTACATTTATTGGGGAATTGGAGCATCAGGAGCCTGTTGAAGCTCAGACAGAATTATATGAAAAAGATCCGGGTTCAAGTATGGAAAATTATGAATCAGAATCATGGGAAGAGAGTGAGTGTGAGTATAGAGGTGAACCGTTGATAGGGGCCATAAACAATGAGGGGGTGGTGACAGCGCAGGAACAGCTCCTAAAAATTCAGTTAGATGAAGCATGGAAAAAGCTTAATGATAAATAAAAGGAAGAAAAACAGATGGTTCAGCAGTTTCCTCGGCAGGTGCAGCCAGATCCGTTAGGTCCGCAACAGGATTTTGCTCTGATAAACCCGTATTGGGTCAGTCCAAGGGGAGGCATGTGTGGGAGACACGGCGGGCAGGGATACGGCTTGATAGGCGGGTACTTAGGCCGAGATCAGTGTCACGCCTGCAAAGGGTATGGTCATTGGCAAAGGGACTGTCCATATCACAACTACCCGGAGGTACCAGGCAGTGTTCCACCATCTCATGGAATTTAGCACCGGAGCCGATCTCATCTGACACCGTCAAGCTTGTGGGGTTCTCAGGGAGACCGGAGAGACTGCCGTTTTCTGGGCCATTAGTGACTCATGTTGCCAGACAGACTGTGTTGCACCCTTTTTTGATTTCACCACATTGCCATATCAACCTGTTGGGACGAGATCTCCTGGTGAGGACAGGAGCAGCTATTCTGTGTGGAGACAAAGGTCTGGTGGTGCAATTTCCTAATGGAATGAAACTGAACTGCTGTATTTCCCACCAAGGTGTGAAGGGACAAATGCTGATGAGTCCGACACCCTCTCCAGAACAGGGGGTGTGGGCAGATATTTATTGGAGAGAACTTGAGCCTGAGACCTCACCTGGTGTCGGGGTTGTGGCATTGTTTCAGAGCTGGAGGCTCTGGCTGTCGATGCTGGGTCCCTTTGCCCCGCCAGTTGATCCCTATCATGTCACTCTATTTTATGACCGTGGGAACAATGAGGTCTATCAGGATGCGTTTAGAGAAAAGTTACAAGGAAATTTTTGGATGATTACATCACCGTGTTTGTTTGTGGGGCCTGAGGGTGTGGCTGCACAGGTCGACCTCACTGCTGAACAGAATGAGTGGTACGAGACGGCTGAGGAGGCGTGTCCCCACGTTACCCTTGCCATCCATGCTGAACATCAGGCAAAGGACCTTGGTCCTATGATAAAAAGGTTAATGAGTGTCACAGATTGGAGCTCTACTCAGATTCCTGGCCTGTTATATTCTCTTTCAGAAAAGAGTTATAAGATAATGCACACAACCACTAATTCAGTAATTTTACAACATCGACAAATTCAGAGGTTTCATGGGAGCGAAAAGACTGATCATCCAGACAGTGCAAAAACTTTAAACTCACTTCCAGAAACCTTGTGGTCCTCGGGCTCAACAGATGTGGGGCTGTGTCCCACTATTGACCCTGTCTCATTCAGAGTCTCAGATAACACCTCTATCTGGCAGAGTCAATATAAACACAGACCACCTGCTGAGGAAGGCATTCAGGAAACAACAGAAGGGCTGTTAACCTCGGGGGTTCTTGAGCATTCTAATTCAGCATGGAATACCCCCATTTTGCCAGTAGAGAAGCAGGAGAAAGGGAAATATAGGATGGCTCATGATTTGAGACGTATTAATTCTATTGTGACAACACCCACAGTGCCAGTTCCCAACCCATATACTGCGATATCAGCTTTGTCTCCTTCCCATAAATGGTTTACATGTATTGACCTGGCTAATGCGTTTTTCTGTCTCCCACTTGACCCTGCGGTGCGTGACATCTTTTCATTTACATATAAAGGCAGACAATTACGATATGCACGTTTACCACAGGGATTTATTTTATCCCCTGGTATCTTCAATCAGACGCTACGAAGGTTGTTAGAGGACCTCATCCTACCAGAAGGGGTGGTCTTGATTCAATATGTTGACGATATTTTACTAGCGGCTACATCAGCTGAGTCTTGTTTGCAGGCGACACAGACACTCCTTAAACATTTGTGGTAAAAGGGCTTTAAAGTCTCTAGAAAGAAACTTCAGTGTTGTCGTCGCTCTGTGACGTTCTTAGGGTAGGGTGGTTTCTGCCCAGGGTACAGGTGTATCACCAGCTCATAAATCCTCTATCCTTGAACATCCTAAACCAGAGACTGTGAGGGAAATGTTGTCATTTCTGGGTCTTGCCGGCTATAGTAGACACTTTATCCCTGCATATTCGGAAAAGACTACGCCCCTACGTCCAAGGGTGAATGAACAGGGAATGCGTGATTTGACAGCTCGGTTAACATGGACAACTGAGGGAGAGAAAGGATTCATTGCCCTTAAACAGGCACTCACCACAGCTGCACATCTGGCAGTTCCAGATTATAAAGAGCCTTTCTTTTTGGATGTTAGGGTTAGGGTTAGGGTTAGGGTTAGGTTAGGGTTAGGGTTAGGGTTAGGTTAGGGTTAGGGTTAGGGTTAGGGTTAGGGTTAGGTTAGGGTTAGGGTTAGGTTAGGGTTAGGTTAGGGTTAGGTTAGGGTTAGGGTAAGCATTAGGGTTAGGTTAGGGTTAGGGTTAGGGTTAGGGTTAGGGTTAGGTTAGGGTTAGGGTTAGGGTTAGGTTAGGGTTAGGTTAGGGTTAGGTTAGGGTTAGGGTTAGGGTAAGCATTAGGGTTAGGGTTAGGGTTAGGTTAGGGTTAGGGTTAGGTTAGGGTTAGCATTAGGGTTAGCATTAGGGTTAGCATTAGGGTTAGGATTAGGTTAGGATTAGGTTAGGGTTAGGGTTAGGGTTAGGGTTAGGGTTAGCATTAGGGTAAGCATTAGCATTAGGGTTAGCATTAGGGTTAGGTTAAAGTAAGGTTAGGCTTTCCGGGGAAAGCAATGCACTGTCCATCAAGGGGGTCCCAGGCAGAGACTCCCACCATCAAAGTTATTCACCACCCTAAGGTGGTGGGTTAGGGTTAGGGTTAGGGTTAGGGTTAGGGTTAGGGTTGGAGTTAGGGTTAGGGTTAGCATTAGGGTTAGGGTTAGTATTAGGGTTAGGGTTAGGGTTAGGGTTAGGGTTGGAGTTAAGGTTAGAGTTTGGGTTAGGGTTAGGGTTGGAGTTAGGGTTAGGGTTAGCATTAGGTTTAGGGTTAGTATTAGGGTTAGGGTTGGAGTTAGGGTTAGGGTTAGCATCAAGGTTAGCATTAGCATTAGGGGTAGCATTAGCATTAGGGTTGGGATTCAAGTTGGAGTTAGGGTTAGGGTTGGAGTTAGGGTTAGGGTTAAGGTTAGCATTAAGTTTAGGGTTAGGGTTATCATTAGGGTTAGCATTAGCATTAGGGTTAGTATTAGCATTAGGATTAGCATTAGGGTTAGGGTTGGAGTTAGGGTTAGCATTAGGGTTAAGGTTAGCATTAGGGTTATGGCTAGCATTACGATTAGGGTTAGGGTTAAGGTTAGCATTAGGGTTAGGGTTAGTATTAGGGTTAGGGTTAGGGTTGGAGTTAGGGTTAAGGTTTGGGTTACGGTAAATAAATGGACAGTGTGGAGGGACTCGCCTCCTGAAGGAGTCAGTAAAGGCCACCTCAGGAGCCTTTTCTGGGCCCCCCAGTCAGGCTGGAGAACCTTCAAACAGCCCAAAATGAGCTGGATCTTTGCTGCCATCTCACCCTGCTGCACCTCAGTGCTCCACCTGAGCTGAGGGGCAGCTGGGAGAAGGTTCCCTGAGCCTCCCTGCTGAAGTAACCAGGAGGGTTAGGGTTAGGGTTGGAGTTAGGGTTAGGGTTAGGGTTAGGGTTAGAGTTAGGGTTAGGGTTGGAGTTAGGGTTAGGGTTAGGGTTAGGGTTAGAGTTAGGGTTAGGGTTAGGGTTAGGGTTAGGGTTAGCATTAGGGTTAGGGTTAGGGTTGGAGTTAGGGTTAGGGTTAGCATTAGGGTTAGGGTTAGGGTTGGAGTTAGGGTTAGAGTTAGGGTTAGGGTTAGGGTTGGAGTTAGGGTTAGGGTTGGAGTTAGGGTTAGGGTTAGCATTAGGGTTAGGGTTAGGGTTAGGGTTAGCATTAGGGTTAGGGTTAGGGTTGGAGTTAAGGTTAGGGTTAGGGTTAGGGTTAGGGTTGGAGTTAGGGTTAGGGTTAGCGTTAGGGTTGGTGTTAGGGTTAGCATTAGGGTTAGCATTAGCATTAGGGTTAAGGTTAGCATTAGGGTTAGCATTAGCATTAGGGTTAGCATTAGGGTTGGAGTTATTATCAGGGTTAGTATTAGGGTTAGGGTTAGGGTTGGAGTTGGGTTAGGGTTGGGGTTCAGGGTTTGGGTTACAACTTTCTGTGCACTGGCCTACTGATCGGACTGATGGCAAGGTGTGCAGGTCAGAGTTGTCTCTCAATAGGAGTCAGGGTTCGAGGCCGGGTGTGGGGGGGGGGAAAGAGGGGGAGGAGGAGAGCAGGTTAATCCAGTCAGATTAAAAATAAAATTAAAAATAAATTAGAATTAAAGTAGAGAAAACAAAGTTATGTAATAGGAGCAGGGTAAAAGATAAATAAGTCGATCAATAGGTAGATAAGAGACTGGTTCGGCTTGTAAGAATATTAAGTTGTTTAAATTGGCTGACTGGGAAAGATGAGTTCTATGGGTGTTCATTGAGGCCATGTGGTGTCTTTGTGCCTAATTTGTTGATCCATATGCGTTCCGCTCTCCTCCTCTGTCCCACTGTCCAGCAGTTATTGGTTTCCAGCCCCGAGATAATAAGGTGGCTGACTGGATGTTCTTGGAAGTGCCGGACAAGGGTGGTGCCAAGTCGACTTCCTGCTATATTGTACAGGTGCTGTGTTAAACGGGTATGTATGGAATTTTGTGTTTCACCTATATAATGTTTATTGCAGAGGGTGCATGTGATGATGTAGACTACGTTGGTGGAATGGATGGAGGTGAGGCCTAGCGTGGGGAACCCTGTACCAGTGTATGTGTTTTGAATGAATTTTCTGTTTCGGTAGTGTTGGCTATGTCTGGGTCGGGGTGTGATGAATTGGTCCGGGAATTTGGATGTGGTGAGTATGGAATGGAGGTTTCTGTTTTTTCTGTGTGCTAGGATGATCTTGTGGTTATAGAAGGCCGGATGTTGGTGTAGTATGGTTGAAAAGTTTTGTTTATTGGTGTACTGTAGGGTTGTGGTTCTATGTGAGAAAGTAGAAATGAATGGTATGATTTGTGATATTTGTGGGAAGGCTGAGGTCTGTGGGTCCGGGACTCTCCCTGAATTGCCCTCTATGTTTGTGGGTGTGTTAGGGTTAGGGGTAGGAGGGGGGTTGGGGTGAGGGTTGGGGTTAGGAAGGAGGTTGGGGGTGGGGTTAGGGAGGAGGTGGGGGTTAGGTTTAGGGGGGTTGGGGTTAGGGTTAAGGCTGGGGGTAGGGTTAGGGTTAGGGTTAGGGTTTGGAAAAGTGCTGGGTTTGGGGTTAGGGTTGGGCTTGGGGGTAGGGTTAGGGAAAAGGTTGGGGTTAGGGTTAGGAGGGGTATTGGGGTTAGGGTTGGGCTTGGGGGTAGGGTTAGGGAAAAGGTTGGGGTTAGGGTTAGGAGGGGTATTGGGGTTAGGGTTGGGCTTGGGGGTAGGGTTAGGGAAAAGGTTGGGGTTAGGGTTAGGAGGGGTATTGGGGTTAGTGTTGGGAAGAAGGTGGGGGTTGGGGTTAGGGTTGGGGTTAGGGTTAGGGTTGGGGGTAGGGTTAGGGAGAAGGTTAGGTTTAGGGTTCAGGTTAGGGTTAGGGAGAAGGTTGGGGTTAGGGTAAAGAGGGGTGTTGGGGTTGGGGTTAGGGTTATGGAGAAGGTTGGGGTTAGGGTAAAGAGGGGTATTGGGGTAGGGGTTTGGGTTGGGGTTTGGAGGAAGGTGAAGGTTGGGGTTAGGAGTGGTGTTGGGGTTGGGCTTGGGGGTAGGGTTAGGGAGAGGGTTGGGGTTAGGGTTAGGAGGGGGGTTGGGGTTAGGGTTAGGGTTGTGAAGAGGGTGGGGGTTAGGGTTAGGAGTGGTGTTGGGGTTAGGGTTAGGGTTAAGGTTAGGAGGGGGGTTGGGGTTAGGGTTGGGGTCAGGAAGAGAGGTGAGGTTAGGTGTATGGGAAGGGATTGTGATGAGGTCAGTGACTGAGTGTAGTGGTAGGGATATAGGTGTTGTAGTGAGGTGTCCAGAATGAGTGGGAGCGAGAGAGGCCAGTGTGTCGTACTTGATGCTACGAAGGAGGCGTTTTGAGTAACCTCTTGTGCGAAGGCTTTGAAAGAGTGTGCTGGTGGCATTATGGAAATCAGTTATGTTTGAGCAGATGCGATGAAATCGGATTATCTGAGATTTAACTATAGCTTTAAAAGTGTGTTTTGGGTGATAGCTAGATTTATGGAGAAGGGCGTGAGTGTCTGTTGGTTTGAAATAAACTTTTGTCTGTAATGTTTTGTGTGTTGCCTGGGTGATGTTGAAGAAAACAGTGGTGTCCAAAAAGTTAATTTCTTCCGTGTCTATTGTGTGTTTGAGTTTGATGGATGGATGATGGTTTTTGAGGGTGTTAATGAATTCCATGAATTGTGGGATGGTATATGTCCAGATGCCGAAAACATCGTCCAGGTATCGGAGGTAAAGAATTGGTCGGAGGGGGCATTTGCTGAGGGCTTCTCGCTCCCACTCACTCATGTAGAGGTTCGCGTATGAAGGGGCAAATCTTTGGCCCATGGCTGTTCCATGTGTTTGTAAATAGTATTGTTGGTTGAATAGGAAGTCATTATTCTTGAGGCAGAGTTCTATTAACTGTAGTAATTCTTTGTCCGGTCTAGTGGGGTCTGGATGTTGGTTGAATATTCTATGTAGTGCCTGTAAGCCAAGTGTAGTGTCTATGTTAGTGTATAAACTGTCTATGTCTAATGTAAAAAGGATGGAATGTGTCGGAACAGCCATGGGTTGAATGGTGCTGATGAAATGGTGGGTGTCTTTGATGTAACTGGGGTGAAGGGTGGAGAGGGGGCCTAGAAAATGATCGATGTATTGGGAGAGATGATATGTGGCGCTATTGCAGTCTGAGACGATTGGTCGGCCGGGAGGAACCTCAAAGGGGATGGTCCAGGTATCCGGTGGCTTGTGAATTTTCGGGAGCAGGTAGAAATAACGTGGACGTGGATTGTCTGGTCCAAAGAGGTATTGTTTCTGTTTGGCAGTGATGTATCTTTTATTGTAGAGTGTCTGAATTATAGTTCTGAGTTTATGCTGTATTTGGGGTTGGATTGTATCTGGCAGAGGTGTGTAGTGGTTTCTATTGGCTAGTTGTCGGTTCGCTTCCGTGAGGTATTGTTGTCGGTCCATGATGACCACCTTGCTTCCTTTATCGGCTGGTTTTATGATAATGTTGGGGTTGTGAGAAAGTTGTGTCAGGGCTGTGCGTTCTAAGTTTGATATGTTATCCTTAATGTCTGTAACTAGTGTAGTGTGTTTGAGGGCTTGTGTGTTTGTATGGATGAGTTTCTTGGTGAGGTGGTGTATTGTATTTGATTCCGGCCCCAAGTGTGACGGGTAAGTGAATTTAATGGGGTTGTTTTTGGGGTGGAGGTGGAAGTAGTCAATTAATTTGATTTTTCTGTGAAAGTTGTATAGGTCCCTTTGAAGCTCCTCCCGGTCGAACTTGGTGGGGTGAGGAATGAAAGAGAGGCCTCGTTCTAAAAGTTTTCGTTGGTGGATGGATGGGGTGAAGAGGGTGGATAAGTTTAAGATGTTGGAGGAGGAGTCCCAGCCCAGGCCTATTCTGTTCACTGGTTTTGTTTTGTTTTGAGGGTTGGGATTAGGGTTGGAGTTAGGGTTAGGTTTAGCATTAGCATCAAGGTTAGCATTAGCATTAGGGTTAGCATTAGCATTAGGGTTGGGGTTAGGGTTGGAGTTAGGGTTGGGGTTAGGGTTAGGGTTGGAGTTAGGGTTAGGGTTAGGGTTAGCATTAGGGTTAGGGTTAGGGTTGGAGTTAGGGTTAGGGTTGGAGTTAGGGTTAGGGTTAGGGTTAGGGTTAGTAATATTAAGAAAGGTCTAATGTGCATGTGTGTGTGTCTGTGTGTGAGAGAGTGTGAGATTGGGTTAGGGTGCACTTACGCACATACACGCGCACTTACGCGCATACACGCGCACATAAGCGCACATTCGCGAACACGCGCGCACATAAGCGCACATTCGCGCACACTCGAACGTAATGTTTTTTAACGTAATATTTAGAAAGGTCTAATGTGCATGTGTGTGTGTCTGTGTGTGAGTGAGTGAGTGTGAGAATGAGTGAGAAAGTGTGAGATTGAGTGAGTGTGTAAGTGAATGAGTTCCTAAAGCACACACGCGCGTCACTGACTCCCCCACTCGGTTGATAAATGTTAATGGGGCTGTTCTTGCTGCAGTTTGCTGCCGCCTGGCGTCAGTGGGTCGCGTTGCCCCAGCGGGAACCCTTCACGGAGTGGTGGCGCCACCAAACACAGTCGGCACGGACTATCTCGCTTACTGGACCCACGGCTGCTTTGGCTCCGCCCTTTAGTTCGGGACTCTCTCCTGTTCGCTCTCGCTCTCTCTCTCTCTCGCTTTCTCCCCTCGCTCGGAGAAACGGCGCTGACACGTCGTGGTGCCGCCGAAGCGACCACGGAGTTATTGCCTTCATTTTAGACTCTTAACAGCGTGTAAATTGTATCATCAACCTATATTTACTCTTTTTAGGTTTTGTTTCTTTTCGTTTCTTAGTTGACGTTGTGTTCTTTTAGACGATCTGGTCACAATTTATTTGCCTGTCTGTGTGAGGTGTGTGTGTGTGCGTGTGTGCTCGTCGCGTCTAATTGTTCCTTTTCTTTGTGGACAGGTGCTGTGGGCCACGGCGGGGACCCAACCCCTGGTGGAGGGCGTTTTCATCACACCCCCCGTTTGTGGTTTTGTTTGCAGTAGCACGGGTGTTTTTAGTTTGTTTATCTCCCCTAATTGAGTTTTACCTGCTGGTGGGGCCCCAGCCCTGTCCACCCCTTTTGTTAATTTAACTTTTATACAGCCGAGTTATATTTTGTTGAGTATTGGATTAAATAAAATTGTAGTGCATAACCCTCGATCCCGTCTCTGCCTCTGGAATAGAACTTATCTGCGCGTGCCTGTTCTCCGGTTAATTCCTGGGGTGAAATTCCCCAGGTGGCGTTGTCGTCACCCGTTCCACCTCTCCCCACCCCGCCACACATGGTTGCACGTAATGATTTTTAACGTAATATTAAGAAAGGTCTAATGTGCATGTGTGAGTGTCTGTGTGTGAGTGAGTGTGAGATTGAGTGTGTAAGTAACTGAGTTCCTAAAGCACACACGCGCACACAAGCGCACACGTGCGCACTTACGCGCACATTCGCGCAGACTCGAACGTAATGTTTTTAACGTAATATTTAGAAAGGTCTAATGTGCATGTGTGTGTGTCTGTGTGTGAGTGAGTGTGAGAATGAGTGAGAGAGTGTGAGATTGAGTGAGTGTGTAAGTGAATGAGTTCCTAAAGCACACACGCGCACTTACGCGCATACACGCGCACTTACGCGCACACGTGCGCACATAAGCGCACATTCGCGCACACGCGCGCACATAAGCGCACATTCGCGCACACTCGCGCACACTCGAACGTAATGTTTTTAACGTAATATTTAGAAAGGTCTAATGTGCATGTGTGTGTGTGTGTCTGTGTGTGAGTGAGTGAGTGTGAGAATGAGTGAGAGAGTGTGAGATTGAGTGAGTGTGTAAGTGAATGAGTTCCTAAAGCACACATGCGCGTCACTGACTCCCCCACTCGGTTGATAAATGTTAATGGGGCTGTTCTTGCTGCAGTTGGCTGCCGCCTGGCGTCAGTGGGTCGCGTTGCCCCAGCGGGAACCCTTCACGGAGTGGTGGCGCCACCAAACACAGTCGGCACGGACTATCTCGCTTACTGGACCCACTGCTGCTTTGGCTCCGCCCTTTAGTTCGGGACTCTCTCCTGTTCGCTCTCGCTCTCTCTCTCTCTCTCGCTTTCTCCCCTCGCTCGGAGAAACGGCGCTGACACGTCGTGGTGCCGCCGAAGCGACCACGGAGTTATTGCCTTCATTTTAGACTCTTAACAGCGTGTAAATTGTATCATCAACCTATATTTACTCTTTTTAGGTTTTGTTTCTTTTCGTTTCTTAGTTGACGTTGTGTTCTTTTAGACGATCTGGTCACAATTTATTTGCCTGTCTGTGTGAGGTGTGTGTGTGTGCGTGTGTGCTCGTCGCGTCTAATTGTTCCTTTTCTTTGTGGACAGGTGCTGTGGGCCACGGCGGGGACCCAACCCCTGGTGGAGGGCGTTTTCATCACACCCCCCGTTTGTGGTTTTGTTTGCAGTAGCACGGGTGTTTTTAGTTTGTTTATCTCCCCTAATTGAGTTTTACCTGCTGGTGGGGCCCCAGCCCTGTCCATCCCTTTTGTTAATTTAACTTTTATACAGCCGAGTTATATTTTGTTGAGTATTGGATTAAATAAAATTGTAGTGCATAACCCTCGATCCCGTCTCTGCCTCTGGAATAGAACTTATCTGCGCGTGCCTGTTCTCCGGTTAATTCCTGGGGTGAAATTCCCCAGGTGGCGTTGTCGTCACCCGTTCCACCTCTCCCCACCCCGCCACACATGGTTGCACGTAATGATTTTTAACGTAATATTTTGAAAGGTCTAATGTGCATGTGTGAGTGTCTGTGTGTGAGTGAGTGTGAGATTGAGTGAGTGTGTAAGTGATTAAGTTCCGCAATCGCACACATGCGCACTTACGCGCACATAAGCGCACATGCTCGCACACTCGAACATAATGTTTTTTTTAACGTAATATTTGGAAAGGTATATTGTGCATGTGTGTGTTTCTGCGTGTGAGTGAGTGTGAGAATGAGTGAGAGAGTGTGAGATTGAGTGAGTGTGTAAGTGAATGAGTTCCTAAAGCACATGCGCGCACATAAGCGCACATTCGCGCACACGCTAACGTAATGTTTTTTAACGTAATATTTTGAAAGCTCTAATGCGCATGTGTGAGTGTCTGTGTGTGAGTGAGTGTGAGATTGAGTGTGTAAGTAACTGAGTTCCTAAAGCACACACGCGCACACGTGCGCACTTACGCGCACATTCGCGCAGACTCGAACGTAATGTTTTTTAACGTAATATTTAGAAAGGTCTAATGTGCATGTGTGTGTGTCTGTGTGTGAGTGAGTGTGAGAATGAGTGAGAGAGTGTGAGATTGAGTGAGTGTGTAAGTGAATGAGTTCCTAAAGCACACACGCGCACTTACGCGCATACACGCGCACTTACGCGCACACGCGCGCACATAAGCGCAAATTCGCGCACACGCGCGCACATAAGCGCACACTCGCGCACACTCGAACGTAATGTTTTTAACGTAATATTTAGAAAGGTCTAATGTGCATGTGTGTGTGTGTCTGTGTGTGAGTGAGTGAGTGTGAGAATGAGTGAGAGAGTGTGAGATTGAGTGAGTGTGTAAGTGAATGAGTTCCTAAAGCACACACGCGCGTCACTGACTCCCCCACTCGGTTGATAAATGTTAATGGGGCTGTTCTTGCTGCAGTTGGCTGCCGCCTGGCGTCAGTGGGTCGCGTTGCCCCAGCGGGAACCCTTCACGGAGTGGTGGCGCCACCAAACACAGTCGGCACGGACTATCTCGCTTACTGGACCCACGGCTGCTTTGGCTCCGCCCTTTAGTTCGGGACTCTCTCCTGTTCGCTCTCGCTCTCTCTCTCTCTCGCTTTCTCCCCTCGCTCGGAGAAACGGCGCTGACACGTCGTGGTGCCGCCGAAGCGACCACGGAGTTATTGCCTTCATTTTAGACTCTTAACAGCGTGTAAATTGTATCATCAACCTATATTTACTCTTTTTAGGTTTTGTTTCTTTTCGTTTCTTAGTTGACGTTGTGTTCTTTTAGACGATCTGGTCACAATTTATTTGCCTGTCTGTGTGAGGTGTGTGTGTGTGCGTGTGTGCTCGTCGCGTCTAATTGTTCCTTTTCTTTGTGGACAGGTGCTGTGGGCCACGGCGGGGACCCAACCCCTGGTGGAGGGCGTTTTCATCACACCCCCCGTTTGTGGTTTTGTTTGCAGTAGCACGGGTGTTTTTAGTTTGTTTATCTCCCCTAATTGAGTTTTACCTGCTGGTGGGGCCCCAGCCCTGTCCACCCCTTTTGTTAATTTAACTTTTATACAGCCGAGTTATATTTTGTTGAGTATTGGATTAAATAAAATTGTAGTGCATAACCCTCGATCCCGTCTCTGCCTCTGGAATAGAACTTATCTGCGCGTGCCTGTTCTCCGGTTAATTCCTGGGGTGAAATTCCCCAGGTGGCGTTGTCGTCACCCGTTCCACCTCTCCCCACCCCGCCACACATGGTTGCACGTAATGATTTTTAACGTAATATTAAGAAAGGTCTAATGTGCATGTGTGTGTGTCTGTGTGTGAGTGAGTGTGAGATTGAGTGAGTGTGTAAGTGATTAAATTCCGCAATCGCACACATGCGCACTTACGCGCACATAAGCGCACATGCTCCACACTCGAACATAATGTTTTTTTTAACGTAATATTTGGAAAGGTATATTGTGCATGTGTGTGTTTCTGCGTGTGAGTGAGTGTGAGAATGAGTGAGAGAGTGTGAGATTGAGTGAGTGTGTAAGTGAATGAGTTCCTAAAGCACACGCGCGCACATAAGCGCAAATTCGCGCACACTCGAACGTAATGTTTTTTAACGTAATATTTTGAAAGCTCTAATGCGCATGTGTGAGTGTCTGTGTGTGAGTGAGTGTGAGATTGAGTGTGTAAGTAACTGAGTTCCTAAAGCACACACGCGCACACGTGCGCACTTACGCGCACATTCGCGCAGACTCGAACGTAATGTTTTTTAACGTAATATTTAGAAAGGTCTAATGTGCATGTGTGTGTGTCTGTGTGTGAGTGAGTGTGAGAATGAGTGAGAGAGTGTGAGATTGAGTGAGTGTGTAAGTGAATGAGTTCCTAAAGCACACACGCGCACTTACGCGCATACACGCGCACTTACGCGCACACGCGCGCACATAAGCGCAAATTCGCGCACACGCGCGCACATAAGCGCACACTCGCGCACACTCGAACGTAATGTTTTTAACGTAATATTTAGAAAGGTCTAATGTGCATGTGTGTGTGTCTGTGTGTGAGTGAGTGTGAGAATGAGTGAGAGAGTGTGAGATTGAGTGAGTGTGTAAGTGAATGAGTTCCTAAAGCACACACGCGCACTTACGCGCATACACGCGCACTTACGCGCACACGCGCGCACATAAGCGCAAATTCGCGCACACGCGCGCACATAAGCGCACACTCGCGCACACTCGAACGTAATGTTTTTAACGTAATATTTAGAAAGGTCTAATGTGCATGTGTGTGTGTGTCTGTGTGTGAGTGAGTGAGTGTGAGAATGAGTGAGAGAGTGTGAGATTGAGTGAGTGTGTAAGTGAATGAGTTCCTAAAGCACACACGCGCGTCACTGACTCCCCCACTCGGTTGATAAATGTTAATGGGGCTGTTCTTGCTGCAGTTGGCTGCCGCCTGGCGTCAGTGGGTCGCGTTGCCCCAGCGGGAACCCTTCACGGAGTGGTGGCGCCACCAAACACAGTCGGCACGGACTATCTCGCTTACTGGACCCACGGCTGCTTTGGCTCCGCCCTTTAGTTCGGGACTCTCTCCTGTTCGCTCTCGCTCTCTCTCTCTCTCGCTTTCTCCCCTCGCTCGGAGAAACGGCGCTGACACGTCGTGGTGCCGCCGAAGCGACCACGGAGTTATTGCCTTCATTTTAGACTCTTAACAGCGTGTAAATTGTATCATCAACCTATATTTACTCTTTTTAGGTTTTGTTTCTTTTCGTTTCTTAGTTGACGTTGTGTTCTTTTAGACGATCTGGTCACAATTTATTTGCCTGTCTGTGTGAGGTGTGTGTGTGTGCGTGTGTGCTCGTCGCGTCTAATTGTTCCTTTTCTTTGTGGACAGGTGCTGTGGGCCACGGCGGGGACCCAACCCCTGGTGGAGGGCGTTTTCATCACACCCCCCGTTTGTGGTTTTGTTTGCAGTAGCACGGGTGTTTTTAGTTTGTTTATCTCCCCTAATTGAGTTTTACCTGCTGGTGGGGCCCCAGCCCTGTCCACCCCTTTTGTTAATTTAACTTTTATACAGCCGAGTTATATTTTGTTGAGTATTGGATTAAATAAAATTGTAGTGCATAACCCTCGATCCCGTCTCTGCCTCTGGAATAGAACTTATCTGCGCGTGCCTGTTCTCCGGTTAATTCCTGGGGTGAAATTCCCCAGGTGGCGTTGTCGTCACCCGTTCCACCTCTCCCCACCCCGCCACACATGGTTGCACGTAATGATTTTTAACGTAATATTAAGAAAGGTCTAATGTGCATGTGTGTGTGTCTGTGTGTGAGTGAGTGTGAGATTGAGTGAGTGTGTAAGTGATTAAATTCCGCAATCGCACACATGCGCACTTACGCGCACATAAGCGCACATGCTCGCACACTCGAACATAATGTTTTTTTAACGTAATATTTGGAAAGGTATATTGTGCATGTGTGTGTTTCTGCGTGTGAGTGAGTGTGAGAATGAGTGAGAGAGTGTGAGATTGAGTGAGTGTGTAAGTGAATGAGTTCCTAAAGCACACGCGCGCACATAAGCGCACATTCGCGCACACTCGAACGTAATGTTTTTTAACGTAATATTTTGAAAGCTCTAATGCGCATGTGTGAGTGTCTGTGTGTGAGTGAGTGTGAGATTGAGTGTGTAAGTAACTGAGTTCCTAAAGCACACACGCGCACACGTGCGCACTTACGCGCACATTCGCGCAGACTCGAACGTAATGTTTTTTAACGTAATATTTAGAAAGGTCTAATGTGCATGTGTGTGTGTCTGTGTGTGAGTGAGTGTGAGAATGAGTGAGAGAGTGTGAGATTGAGTGAGTGTGTAAGTGAATGAGTTCCTAAAGCACACACGCGCACTTACGCGCATACACGCGCACTTACGCGCACACGCGCGCACATAAGCGCAAATTCGCGCACACGCGCGCACATAAGCGCACACTCGCGCACACTCGAACGTAATGTTTTTAACGTAATATTTAGAAAGGTCTAATGTGCATGTGTGTGTGTCTGTGTGTGAGTGAGTGTGAGAATGAGTGAGAGAGTGTGAGATTGAGTGAGTGTGTAAGTGAATGAGTTCCTAAAGCACACACGCGCACTTACGCGCATACACGCGCACTTACGCGCACACGCGCGCACATAAGCGCACATTCGCGCACACGCGCGCACATAAGCGCACATTCGCGCACACGCGCGCACATAAGCGCACACTCGCGCACACTCGAACGTAATGTTTTTAACGTAATATTTAGAAAGGTCTAATGTGCATGTGTGTGTGTGTGTCTGTGTGTGAGTGAGTGAGTGTGAGAATGAGTGAGAGAGTGTGAGATTGAGTGAGTGTGTAAGTGAATGAGTTCCTAAAGCACACATGCGCGTCACTGACTCCCCCACTCGGTTGATAAATGTTAATGGGGCTGTTCTTGCTGCAGTTGGCTGCCGCCTGGCATCAGTGGGTCGCGTTGCCCCAGCGGGAACCCTTCACGGAGTGGTGGCGCCACCAAACACAGTCGGCACGGACTATCTCGCTTACTGGACCCACGGCTGCTTTGGCTCCGCCCTTTAGTTCGGGACTCTCTCCTGTTCGCTCTCGCTCTCGCTCTCTCGCTCGCTTTCTCCCCTCGCTCGGAGAAACGGCGCTGACACGTCGTGGTGCCGCCGAAGCGACCACGGAGTTATTGCCTTCATTTTAGACTCTTAACAGCGTGTAAATTGTATCATCAACCTATATTTACTCTTTTTAGGTTTTGTTTCTTTTCGTTTCTTAGTTGACGTTGTGTTCTTTTAGACGATCTGGTCACAATTTATTTGCCTGTCTGTGTGAGGTGTGTGTGTGTGCGTGTGTGCTCGTCGCGTCTAATTGTTCCTTTTCTTTGTGGACAGGTGCTGTGGGCCACGGCGGGGACCCAACCCCTGGTGGAGGGCGTTTTCATCACACCCCCCGTTTGTGGTTTTGTTTGCAGTAGCACGGGTGTTTTTAGTTTGTTTATCTCCCCTAATTGAGTTTTACCTGCTGGTGGGGCCCCAGCCCTGTCCACCCCTTTTGTTAATTTAACTTTTATACAGCCGAGTTATATTTTGTTGAGTATTGGATTAAATAAAATTGTAGTGCATAACCCTCGATCCCGTCTCTGCCTCTGGAATAGAACTTATCTGCGCGTGCCTGTTCTCCGGTTAATTCCTGGGGTGAAATTCCCCAGGTGGCGTTGTCGTCACCCGTTCCACCTCTCCCCACCCCGCCACACATGGTTGCACGTAATGATTTTTCACGTAATATTTTGAAAGGTCTAATGTGCATGTGTGAGTGTCTGTGTGTGAGTGAGTGTGAGATTGAGTGAGTGTGTAAGTGATTAAGTTCCGCAATCGCACACATGCGCACTTACGCGCACATAAGCGCACATGCTCGCACACTCGAACATAATGTTTTTTTTAACGTAATATTTGGAAAGGTATATTGTGCATGTGTGTGTTTCTGCGTGTGAGTGAGTGTGAGAATGAGTGTGTAAGTAACTGAGTTCCTAAAGCACACACGCGCACACGTGCGCACTTACGCGCACATTCGCGCAGACTCGAACGTAATGTTTTTTAACGTAATATTTAGAAAGGTCTAATATGCACGTGTGTGTGTCTGTGTGTGAGTGAGTGTGAGAATGAGTGAGAGAGTGTGAGATTGAGTGAGTGTGTAAGTGAATGAGTTCCTAAAGCACACACGCGCACTTACGCGCATACACGCGCACTTACGCGCACACGCGCGCACATAAGCGCACATTCGCGCACACGCGCGCACATAAGCGCACATTCGCGCACACTCGCGCACACTCGAACGTAATGTTTTTAACGTAATATTTAGAAAGGTCTAATGTGCATGTGTGTGTGTGTGTCTGTGTGTGAGTGAGTGAGTGTGAGAATGAGTGAGAGAGTGTGAGATTGAGTGAGTGTGTAAGTGAATGAGTTCCTAAAGCACACACGCGCACACGTGCGCACTTACGCGCACATTCGCGCACACTCGAACATAATGTTTTTTTTAACGTAATATTTGGAAAGGTATATTGTGCATGTGTGTGTTTCTGCGTGTGAGTGAGTGTGAGAATGAGTGAGAGAGTGTGTAAGTGAATGAGTTCCTAAAGCACACACGCGCACTTACGCGCATACACGCGCACTTACGCGCAAACGCGCGCACTTACGCGCAAACGCGCGCACATAAGCGCACATTCGCGCACATAAGCGCACATTCGCGCACACGCGCGCACATAAGCGCACACTCGCGCACACTCGAACGTAATGTTTTTAACGTAATATTTAGAAAGGTCTAATGTGCATGTGTGTGTGTGTGTCTGTGTGTGAGTGAGTGAGTGTGAGAATGAGTGAGAGAGTGTGAGATTGAGTGAGTGTGTAAGTGAATGAGTTCCTAAAGCACACACGCGCGTCACTGACTCCCCCACTCGGTTGATAAATGTTAATGGGGCTGTTCTTGCTGCAGTTTGCTGCCGCCTGGCGTCAGTGGGTCGCGTTGCCCCAGCGGGAACCCTTCACGGAGTGGTGGCGCCACCAAACACAGTCGGCACGGACTATCTCGCTTACTGGACCCACGGCTGCTTTGGCTCCGCCCTTTAGTTCGGGACTCTCTCCTGTTCGCTCTCGCTCTCTCGCTCGCTTTCTCCCCTCGCTCGGAGAAACGGCGCTGACACGTCGTGGTGCCGCCGAAGCGACCACGGAGTTATTGCCTTCATTTTAGACTCTTAACAGCGTGTAAATTGTATCATCAACCTATATTTACTCTTTTTAGGTTTTGTTTCTTTTCGTTTCTTAGTTGACGTTGTGTTCTTTTAGACGATCTGGTCACAATTTATTTGCCTGTCTGTGTGAGGTGTGTGTGTGTGCGTGTGTGCTCGTCGCGTCTAATTGTTCCTTTTCTTTGTGGACAGGTGCTGTGGGCCACGGCGGGGACCCAACCCCTGGTGGAGGGCGTTTTCATCACACCCCCCGTTTGTGGTTTTGTTTGCAGTAGCACGGGTGTTTTTAGTTTGTTTATCTCCCCTAATTGAGTTTTACCTGCTGGTGGGGCCCCAGCCCTGTCCACCCCTTTTGTTAATTTAACTTTTATACAGCCGAGTTATATTTTGTTGAGTATTGGATTAAATAAAATTGTAGTGCATAACCCTCGATCCCGTCTCTGCCTCTGGAATAGAACTTATCTGCGCGTGCCTGTTCTCCGGTTAATTCCTGGGGTGAAATTCCCCAGGTGGCGTTGTCGTCACCCGTTCCACCTCTCCCCACCCCGCCACACATGGTTGCACGTAATGATTTTTCACGTAATATTTTGAAAGGTCTAATGTGCATGTGTGAGTGTCTGTGTGTGAGTGAGTGTGAGATTGAGTGAGTGTGTAAGTGATTAAGTTCCGCAAGCGCACACATGCGCACTTACGCGCACATAAGCGCACATGCTCGCACACTCGAACATAATGTTTTTTTTAACGTAATATTTGGAAAGGTATATTGTGCATGTGTGTGTTTCTGCGTGTGAGTGAGTGTGAGAATGAGTGTGTAAGTAACTGAGTTCCTAAAGCACACACGCGCACACGTGCGCACTTACGCGCACATTCGCGCAGACTCGAACGTAATGTTTTTTAACGTAATATTTAGAAAGGTCTAATATGCACGTGTGTGTGTCTGTGTGTGAGTGAGTGTGAGAATGAGTGAGAGAGTGTGAGATTGAGTGAGTGTGTAAGTGAATGAGTTCCTAAAGCACACACGCGCACTTACGCGCATACACGCGCACTTACGCGCACACGCGCGCACATAAGCGCACATTCGCGCACACGCGCGCACATAAGCGCACATTCGCGCACACTCGCGCACACTCGAACGTAATGTTTTTAACGTAATATTTAGAAAGGTCTAATGTGCATGTGTGTGTGTCTGTGTGTGAGTGAGTGTGAGATTGAGTGAGTGTGTAAGTGATTAAGTTCCGCAATCGCACACATGCGCACTTACGCGCACATAAGCGCACATGCTCGCACACTCGAACATAATGTTTTTTTTAACGTAATATTTGGAAAGGTATATTGTGCATGTGTGTGTTTCTGCGTGTGAGTGAGTGTGAGAATGAGTGAGAGAGTGTGAGATTGAGTGAGTGTGTAAGTGAATGAGTTC
Organism: Takifugu rubripes; assembly: GCF_901000725.2. Classification (NCBI taxonomy): domain Eukaryota; kingdom Metazoa; phylum Chordata; class Actinopteri; order Tetraodontiformes; family Tetraodontidae; genus Takifugu; species Takifugu rubripes. The sequence continues at coordinate 958,034 of NC_042305.1, forward strand.
CTAAAGCACACGCGCGCACATAAGCGCACATTCGCGCACACTCGAACGTAATGTTTTTTAACGTAATATTTTGAAAGCTCTAATGCGCATGTGTGAGTGTCTGTGTGTGAGTGAGTGTGAGATTGAGTGTGTAAGTAACTGAGTTCCTAAAGCACACACGCGCACACGTGCGCACTTACGCGCACATTCGCGCAGACTCGAACGTAATGTTTTTTAACGTAATATTTTAGAAAGGTCTAATGTGCATGTGTGTGTGTCTGTGTGTGAGTGAGTGTGAGATTGAGTGAGAGAGTGTGAGATTGAGTGAGTGTGTAAGTGAATGAGTTCCTAAAGCACACACGCGCACTTACGCGCATACACGCGCACTTACGCGCACACGCGCGCACATAAGCGCAAATTCGCGCACACGCGCGCACATAAGCGCACACTCGCGCACACTCGAACGTAATGTTTTTAACGTAATATTTAGAAAGGTCTAATGTGCATGTGTGTGTGTGTGTCTGTGTGTGAGTGAGTGAGTGTGAGAATGAGTGAGAGAGTGTGAGATTGAGTGAGTGTGTAAGTGAATGAGTTCCTAAAGCACACACGCGCGTCACTGACTCCCCCACTCGGTTGATAAATGTTAATGGGGCTGTTCTTGCTGCAGTTTGCTGCCGCCTGGCGTCAGTGGGTCGCGTTGCCCCAGCGGGAACCCTTCACGGAGTGGTGGCGCCACCAAACACAGTCGGCACGGACTATCTCGCTTACTGGACCCACGGCTGCTTTGGCTCCGCCCTTTAGTTCGGGACTCTCTCCTGTTCGCTCTCGCTCTCTCTCTCTCTCTCGCTTTCTCCCCTCGCTCGGAGAAACGGCGCTGACACGTCGTGGTGCCGCCGAAGCGACCACGGAGTATTGCCTTCATTTTAGACTCTTAACAGCGTGTAAATTGTATCATCAACCTATATTTACTCTTTTTAGGTTTTGTTTCTTTTCGTTTCTTAGTTGACGTTGTGTTTCTTTTAGACGATCTGGTCACAATTTATTTGCCTGTCTGTGTGAGGTGTGGTGTGTGTGCGTGTGTGCTCGTCGCGTCTAATTGTTCCTTTTCTTTGTGGACAGGTGCTGTGGGCCACGGCGGGGACCCAACCCCTGGTGGAGGGCGTTTTCATCACACCCCCCGTTTGTGGTTTTGTTTGCAGTAGCACGGGTGTTTTAGTTTGTTTATCTCCCCTAATTGAGTTTTACCTGCTGGTGGGGCCCCAGCCCTGTCCACCCCCTTTTGTTAATTTAACTTTTATACAGCCGAGTTATATTTTGTTGAGTATTGGATTAAATAAAATTGTAGTGCATAACCCTCGATCCCGTCTCTGCCTCTGGAATAGAACTTATCTGCGCGTGCCTGTTCTCCGGTTAATTCCTGGGGTGAAATTCCCCAGGTGGCGTTGTCGTCACCCGTTCCACCTCTCCCCACCCCGCCACACATGGTTGCACGTAATGTTTTTTAACGTAATATTAAGAAAGGTCTAATGTGCATGTGTGTGTGTCTGTGTGTGAGTGAGTGTGAGATTGAGTGAGTGTGTAAGTGATTAAGTTCCGCAATCGCACACATGCGCACTTACGCGCACATAAGCGCACATGCTCGCACACTCGAACATAATGTTTTTTTAACGTAATATTTGGAAAGGTATATTGTGCATGTGTGTGTTTCTGCGTGTGAGTGAGTGTGAGAATGAGTGAGAGAGTGTGAGATTGAGTGAGTGTGTAAGTGAATGAGTTCCTAAAGCACACGCGCGCACATAAGCGCACATTCGCGCACACTCGAACGTAATGTTTTTTAACGTAATATTTTGAAAGCTCTAATGCGCATGTGTGAGTGTCTGTGTGTGAGTGAGTGAGTGTGAGATTGAGTGTGTGTAAGTAACTGAGTTCCTAAAGCACACACGCGCACACGTGCGCACTTACGCGCACATTCGCGCAGACTCGAACGTAATGTTTTTAACGTAATATTTAGAAAGGTCTAATGTGCATGTGTGTGTGTCTGTGTGTGAGTGAGTGTGAGAATGAGTGAGAGAGTGTGAGATTGATTGAGTGTGTAAGTGAATGAGTTCCTAAAGCACACACGCGCACTTACGCGCATACACGCGCACTTACGCGCACACGCGCGCACATAAGCGCACATTCGCGCACACGCGCGCACATAAGCGCACACTCGCGCACACTCGAACGTAATGTTTTTAACGTAATATTTAGAAAGGTCTAATGTGCATGTGTGTGTGTGTGTGTCTGTGTGTGAGTGAGTGAGTGTGAGAATGAGTGAGAGAGTGTGAGATTGAGTGAGTGTGTAAGTGAATGAGTTCCTAAAGCACACACGCGCGTCACTGACTCCCCCACTCGGTTGATAAATGTTAATGGGGCTGTTCTTGCTGCAGTTTGCTGCCGCCTGGCGTCAGTGGGTCGCGTTGCCCCAGCGGGAACCCTTCACGGAGTGGTGGCGCCACCAAACACAGTCGGCACGGACTATCTCGCTTACTGGACCCACGGCTGCTTTGGCTCCGCCCTTAGTTCGGGACTCTCTCCTGTTCGCTCTCGCTCTCTCTCTCTCTCTCGCTTTCTCCCCTCGCTCGGAGAAACGGCGCTGACACGTCGTGGTGCCGCCGAAGCGACCACGGAGTTATTGCCTTCATTTAGACTCTTAACAGCGTGTAAATTGTATCATCAACCTATATTTACTCTTTTTTAGGTTTTGTTTCTTTTCGTTTCTTAGTGACGTTGTGTTCTTTTAGACGATCTGGTCACAATTTATTTGCCTGTCTGTGTGAGGTGTGTGTGTGTGCGTGTGTGCTCGTCGCGTCTAATTGTTCCTTTTCTTTGTGGACAGGTGCTGTGGGCCACGGCGGGGACCCAACCCCTGGTGGAGGGCGTTTTCATCACACCCCCGTTTGTGGTTTTGTTTGCAGTAGCACGGGTGTTTTTAGTTTGTTTATCTCCCCTAATTGAGTTTTACCTGCTGGTGGGGCCCCAGCCCTGTCCACCCCTTTTGTTAATTTAACTTTTATACAGCCGAGTTATATTTTGTTGAGTATTGGATTAAATAAAATTGTAGTGCATAACCCACGATCCCGTCTCTGCCTCTGGAATAGAACTTATCTGCGCGTGCCTGTTCTCCGGTTAATTCCTGGGGTGAAATTCCCCAGGTGGCGTTGTCGTCACCCGTTCCACCTCTCCCCACCCCGCCACACATGGTTGCACGTAATGTTTTTTCACGTAATATTTTGAAAGGTCTAATGTGCATGTGTGAGTGTCTGTGTGTGAGTGAGTGTGAGATTGAGTGAGTGTGTAAGTGATTAAGTTCCGCAATCGCACACATGCGCACTTACGCGCACATAAGCGCACATTCGCGCACACTCGAACGTAATGTTTTTTAACGTAATATTTTGAAAGCTCTAATGCGCATGTGTGAGTGTCTGTGTGTGAGTGAGTGTGAGATTGAGTGTGTAAGTGAATGAGTTCCTAAAGCACACACGCGCACTTACGCGCATACACGCGCACTTACGCGCACACGCGCGCACATAAGCGCAAATTCGCGCACACGCGCGCACATAAGCGCACATTCGCGCACACTCGCGCACACTCGAACGTAATGTTTTTAACGTAATATTTAGAAAGGTCTAATGTGCATGTGTGTGTGTGTGTCTGTGTGTGAGTGAGTGAGTGTGAGAATGAGTGAGAGAGTGTGAGATTGAGTGAGTGTGTGTAAGTGAATTGAGGTTCCTAAAGCACACACGCGCGTCACTGACTCCCCCACTCGGTTGATAAATGTTAATGGGGCTGTTCTTGCTGCAGTTTGCTGCCGCCTGGCGTCAGTGGGTCGCGTTGCCCCAGCGGGAACCCTTCAACGGAGTGGTGGGCGCCACCAAACACAGTCGGCACGGACTATCTCGCTTACTGGACCCACGGCTGCTTTGGCTCCGCCCTTTAGTTCGGGACTCTCTCCTGTTCGCTCTCGCTCCCTCTCTCGCTTTCTCCCCTCGCTCGGAGAAACGGCGCTGACACGTCGTGGTGCCGCCGAAGCGACCACGGAGTTATTGCCTTCATTTTAGACTCTTAACAGCGTGTAAATTGTATCATCAACCTATATTTACTCTTTTTAGGTTTTGTTTCTTTTCGTTTCTTAGTTGACGTTGTGTTCTTTTAGACGATCTGGTCACAATTTATTTGCCTGTCTGTGTGAGGTGTGTGTGGTGTGCGTGTGTGCTCGTCGCGTCTAATTGTTCCTTTTCTTTGTGGACAGGTGCTGTGGGCCACGGCGGGACC